>NW_010202325.1:115416-123793 GCF_000695765.1 Mesitornis unicolor
TTTTTTGCATTTAGATAAGTAATGTTGAACCTGTTGCCAGGAGTTGTTCTAAGCACATTTATTTTTCTCCTCATGTAGCTTCACTATATTTAAGAGTATTTAATAGTCATTAAATACTTCCTTATTTCACAGAATGCTGAAGTATTTTAATAGAATAAATATGGTTTTCTGGATTGTAGTCTTTTTCTTCATGTAAATCGTGTAAGTTGATTTCTGTCATCTACAGAAAGTAAATTAAACCTGTAATGGAATTGTTATCTTCCTCCTGACTGACTTGCTCTTGAGAACCAGTTCTGGTTGTTAAGATCACAGACTGAAAATTAACTCTCAACAAACTTGTTTTTATGGACTTAAAATGCTTTTAAAGAAAACAAAGGTCTCTGATTTATTTTTTTTAACTGTCTTGATCTTAAATGCCAAAGCTTTTCTTCCCTGTAGGCTCCATCAACCAGTGTAAGTGCTTGCAATTAGAAGGTTTATGTTAGATTCTTCTGCTCAAAAATGGTCATTTCACATGGTATAGTAACCATCTTTACTCCTGTCTAAGAGGAGAAAGCTCTCATTCAATAAAGATAAATCTTATCTATGTTTGGAAACTGAAATCTGCAATTAACATCTCTGACTTTCAAAGTTGGAGTTAGAGCTATTCTCTTCTGAATTTATTAATTTATTAATATTTAACATTTTTTAGTAATGAATTTCATCTGCCATTTTATCACCCAGTCATTCCATAGTGTAAAGTCCTTCTGCAGTTCTTCAGAGTCAGCCCTTATCCTTGGCATCTGGAATAACTTGATATCATCAGAAAAATTTGTTCTTTATTAATAAACATCTCTTCCAAATCACCTATGAATCTCTTGAAGAACATGAACTTTAACATGGATTCCTTCAAGACACTACTAGTGATACTCCTCCTCTGTGGCCATTTATTTTTGCCCTCATTTTCTGTCTCTAAGCAATTATTTATTTATATGGAATCCATGGCAGTTAAGTATTTCAAAAGCCTTCAGTGAGGGACCTTATCTTCCAAATACATTTCGGAACTCTAAGAAAACCGTGTTATCAGGCTTTTCTTGTCCACATTCTTCTTCTTCAAGGACCTACAAGACACTTAGAACATTATATTAATTCCTGCAGTATAGATACTAATATTAACTGGTTTTTGGTTCCCCAGATCTTTCCTGAAATATTTTTTTAAAAAGATAATATATGTCATTGATAACAAAGCTGTTTTCATTGAGAGGGTGGATATTCAGTGCAGTTTAGTAGCTTGAAGCAGCACAGGTCAAGGAATGTACATCTAGGAACAGATGGAAACTTTAAACTGGCATAACCACTGAGAAGGTTTTTGGGACTCTATTTTCAGTGTATTTTTTATACTAGTTAATTAAACAGGGCCTGAAAATGTTAACAGAATTCAAGTTTCATAGGTGCTGTTCTAGTAATACACTACAATTACAACTAAAGCTGAAAAAAGTACCACTGACTTTGTCTTCAGTGTTCTGTTAGATCATGTTTCTCATAAGTGTCAAAGATTCAGTTATGAGTCTTAGCGTTTTCTGTGCATTAGGCTTTGGTTTTACAGGACAAAGTCTTTGATGACAAAATTGGCCTAAGTTTTTCATGCCTTGCCCTCTATTCCTCACCTATCTCATCGGATCACTGCAACACATCACTCCTTCAGTTGTACTGAAAGAAATATCTGTACGTTTATATTGTAAATTGGACTGGGATCTTACCTGACTTAAAAAAATTACAGAACACAAGATTTTTATTCACTCTTGATTGAAATATTATGTTTTGAACAGCCATCATTATTGTTCTGTAAAATTAGCATAATATTTCTATTAGTTCAGGTAGTTAAGTATTATGCCTTTTATATGTTTTAGACAAAATTCTCTGTAAGTGATGTATCGCTTAATCAATTACATTTTGAAAACACTTCATATTAGCAGGTCTTTAAACCTGACTCTGTGAATTTAAGAAGAGAAGGCCTTGATCAACAAGATTAAGTAGATCACAACAATTGTAGCATCTTTATCCTGAGTGCTTGTTGCCCTGCAGGACATCTGCTCTCTTGTTCTGCTCCAGGCAAAGAATTTTCTAAAACAGTTGCCTCATTTACCAATTGGAGGGAGATATGAATGTAAACTAAATTGATTTTAATCTTTGGTTGTGAGACCTAAATAGAAAATGGAAACTGTCAGTGCATTTCTAAACATAGATTCACAGGTGTATTTGAAAAATATGTTGAAAATAATTAAAGGCCAGTGCAAATTAAAGAGAATTAAATTATAAACATAACTTTAATTATAACTACCAAGCTCTAAACTTTAATATTTAGAGAAGAGGTGGAATTTTGGGATATCTGATTTGATTCTGTAAAGTTTAGGCTATCAGTGTGCTGAGGAAGAATGTTCTGATTTGATTTCCCATATTACAGTACATTGTGTCATGGAAAAGATCCACTGTATACTAGGAGGAATGCTGTCACCTTTTGTGGCTTATAAAATGTATCAGTCCCAAAGATGAGAACTGTTCTTCTATTATAGGCAACATTTGAGATTGGGATGGGATTTTCTAAACTGCTACATAAAAATAAAATACAAAAATAAAAAATATTGACTTGCATAGCTTCTAGACCTTTAAGATGTTAGAAGTGTTTCTCAAGGAAAAGGCTTGATTTTTTTTAAATAATATTGCTTCATATGTAAGCTGCTTCTATATAAATGGATAAGCAAATAAGTAGCATATATCTTAAGAAAAGTCTCTGCTCTTAAAGGAAATTAACAGTAGAAAAAACTATATTTACATCAATTTCCAATAAAATGTAACGGAAAAAAATTAACTGAAGCTGTCAGTGAATTGGTATTGTATATCAGCTCATTGCTAACAAGCTTTAAAGAAGAGCGATGCAAAAAAAAACAACACAAAAATATTCAGTGTTTCACATATGCTTTCAAATTTCTTAATTATCTATTACTGTGGCTTTGAAGGGTAGAAACACAGAGCTGAC
Organism: Mesitornis unicolor; assembly: GCF_000695765.1. Taxonomy (NCBI): domain Eukaryota; kingdom Metazoa; phylum Chordata; class Aves; order Mesitornithiformes; family Mesitornithidae; genus Mesitornis; species Mesitornis unicolor. Next base: position 118,433 of record NW_010202325.1, read on the forward strand.
TCAGATACTGAGCTTTTGCACCAGATATTTAACCTATTTACATTTTAAAATTCCCTTTTATTTAAGAAAGTTAAGATGAACTTCAGGAAATACTTGTTTGGAAAAACTGTAGCAGTACAAAATAAAATAAGTTTGAAGTAAATACTTCATTATAAACTTTCATTGAGCAATTATTTAAGATAGAGGGTCTTCTGTAAAAGTGTATATCCTCATTGCAAGCAAAATTGTCAAGTTTGTTTACCATTAAAGGAGAAAACATCGGAACTACCAAGCAATTTAATCAATTCGTTGGGCTGGTGTATTTTTCAACGTTGCTGCTTAAGAGAACTGTACAATGCATAGTACATAGACTAGATGACCAAAATGGAAATATATATACTATTGAGGGAAAGATGTCCTCTGAAAACCCTTTACAGGGTGAAAAGATATCTTTAACTGAGAAGCAAACCGGTCATTCACTTTGCTGGTATTGTGAAGATCCACATCTAACAGCAAACTTCTAGATCAAGAGGCAAGATCCTAGTATGTGTTCAAATTGGAACACTTTGGCTATTATGCATGTTTCCTTCTTTAGGACTGTGTAGTTGTACTGTACAGAGTTTGAAATGGTTTGCTTTATTTCTGTGTAAGGATACTAGTACTTTCTTCGATTTCTGTTAACCTCTGGATATCACTGACATTTTTTAAAATGTTGAAATGTACTTATTTCATATACTGCATTAAAATTTTCTTCCTTTGATTCATGTGGGAGAATGGTAGTACACAGAAAATAATTAACAGATTTTTAAAAGATAAACATATGTTTGAAATTGGTTTATCCTTGGGGCAGGGACTGTCTCTAATTAAATGTTTATACAGTGCCTAATATAATCAAGCCAGGAGCTGGTTGACTGCTATGCATGCCATAGTCCAAATATTTAATAACTACAGTTCTGCAGTCAATTTGATCTTACGTTTGATATTTACAAGTGTTTTCCTAACACACACTGCAGATTTCTGCAATTTGAAGGGCTTCAGGCTCAAATTCTGCAGTCTGCTTGATTCTACCATATCCATCACTTTAGCACTCAAAATCCTGATTCAGATTTTGTCTTCTGTTTTGTGTGTCAACCGGAGGATGGGATGCCCCTGTTTTGAGGGAGGTGGGACAAGTATCCAGTTGATTTTCTAGCATACAGATTAAACAAGTGTCAATATTACTGTTTAAAGTCCCAGCAAGCACCCCTACAGCACGACTCAGATCTGAGGAAACCTGCATGACAGGTTCTGTGATGAGTTCTTCTTCAAAAATATTCTTATGGATGTGTTCAGTTCACTGCATTCATTGGTACGCCTCTCAGAAGCCTTCTCAGTCATGAGCCGTAATTCACACTGTTGACTTTATTAATGAATTAATCTTTGCCATCACAGTCTTGGCTTTTACTCAGACCAAGGTTGTTTCTGGACAAGACAGAACTCTGAAAACAGGAAACTGTGAAAAACCTTTGGGAGCCACCATCTGTAGAAAAAAATTCTTCCTAGGGGTGGTTAGACAACCATTTCCACAAGCATGACACCCTCTGCATGCTTAAAAATAAGGTCTCGCATCCTCTAAACCAGCTTCTACAGTCAGGAACAACTGTTCATGGAAGTGGGTACAATTTGTTGGTTAAGGACTAAAAACTTGTGATTTCTGTCATTTATTAATTTTTATGTCCCTTAAGTTAATTACTAGAGTTTGTATGAGTATTTACTTCTATTCATTTTATTCATGTTTGCATGAATTCTTTCCTAAAACTGAATACACATATTCATTCATGTTTGTGTGAATAACTAATAATTATTGTACAGTTCAGTCAGCTACTATGTCTGTTAATGACAATTTAGTCATGAATAAACCTCTATGTTGGAGCCCGAGAGAAACCTGTATGTTGGAACCCCAGAGCTTCCTCTTCCAGTTACTTCTTTAATAAAATGAATAATGCCTGTTTCTCTGTAAGATGATATTTTCCTTCCTGACATTTGGACCTAATCTTTAAAATTGTATCTGGAGGTCTCTCTTTGCTAAAGCAACCTTATAAAATCTACCCACGAAAGCATAATTTGGAGTAGCCAACGTCTTTGCTGGAACTTAGTATGAACATGCTGCATTTATGGGCTTCCTTGTCTGCACATTAATGTACTCAGAGACAATGTGAAATTAAATGTAGTTTCATGACTACAGTAGAGACTGGCAAATAAGAAGTATGGAATTCAGTCAAAATGTTAATTTCACAGCACTTCTTTGACTTGGAATCAATCTGTGATGCACTACCGTACCTTTATACCTTGGGATCTCTAGCTGTTGTGTAGCGGTACTTCTAGTATGCTATACATAAGCGTGCAAGAAAGCATAAGCATGTGTAAGAGCCATGAAGGGAGGTTACTTACTAGTTGATTTTCAAGAGTTGTCTCTACACATTCACACGACCAATCTGCCTTGCTCTTGCTTTGGAGCTCTAGCTCTGATTTTTAACACTCGGCAGGCATGTGATGAAGAAGCAGAAGCGGGTGGGGCACAGTGCCTTTGCTTAAAGAGATGGAAAAGCTGACATTGCTCCTGTGTGAGAATACTACTTCATTCCCTATGAAACAGCATTCCTGTGCCCTGACTAAACTTAATGCCAGAAATACTGAATCCCATTGCTTCAGTGTGAAGAAGCAGTTCTTGAAGATGTTGTTAGTAATTCCTCTTCAGATTTTGGTGTGTTCTTTACTATGACTGTTTCCAAGTGCTTATAATTACGTTATGTTATGTGAAATCACATGTTTCTATACCTCTGTGGTTATAAAATGTATTGCTTGGAGTATGAGCTTATCTTCTGCAGTTTTTGCTTTCCCAGTGCAATGATGTAAATGTCTATGTAAGTGGGTAGAACACTGGAGAATTAGACCAATATATAATAGTGTGCCAAGTTTGACAACTGCTTCCAGCTGCATAATTTCAGAGGAGGTTTTATAACTAGAGGATTTTGCAAGAAAAAAAATATATTTCAAGCATGACTCATTTTTAATTAAAAAAGAGAATGCAAACTACTTGCTTTTAGTATGGTTAAGAGAGAAGAGAAACAAAGGTATTTATGAAATGTCTTAGTGTCATAAGATTAGAAGCATGACACTGAAAGCTAAGAGAAAAATCTAAGTAGGCAAGACAAAATCTTTTATTTTCTTAGAATGTTTGTCCTTTAAAAAAAGCCTACAGGGGTTTTTTTTGTGAGGTTTTTTTCCCTATAAACATTTGCTTCATTGTACTAATTCTCAGAATAGTAGGAATTGTTAGTTGAATGAATAAAATGATCATGAAATAAATGAGAACAAACATACAAACACTAATTGTTGCACTAGAATGTATCTGTTGTCAACCTTTGCAGGTTGTCTTGCAGTTGTACAGTTCCATTGGCCCCAAATGGTACTTACTGAACACTTATTTTTTATTTGTTTGGACCACGCCAGTATTACACAGACAGCATGAGGGAATAATGGGCTGCATTCTTTGGGTTACTGAAGAGTCAGCACAAATTGCAGGAACAAATAACAATCAGACAAGGAAGTGTTTTATAACATCAGGACTGCAATCCATCTTTGGGATCTTTCAAAGCTGGTCTAATAAAGGCCGACTTACAATCCCCAGCAGAGTACAGTTTAATTAAATTTGTCCATTAGAGGACTCCTCCCCCTCTCTTAATTTAAGAAATTAATTCTGCTTTCTGACTGTCATTCTTTCTACATCACAGATGCACTGAGCCTTCGTAACCGACAGGTCCTCTGCACCACACTGAAAGTCCTCCAGCACCTGGCGGTATCAGCTGACAAGGTGGGGCAGGCCTTGGTGCCCTATTATCGACAAATCCTCCCAGTCCTAAACATCTTTAAGAATATGAACGGTGAGTTATCCTAACAGACACTGTGTCTTTCAACTCCTAAAGTAAAAAGGGGCTTGAGGCAGGGTTAATTAACAATGTAGTTAAGATTTATTACTGTATATAAACTCAAATCCATTTGGAGCTCTAAATAATGTAAACCCCCCCTTTTACTATTCCCTAGGGATGCACTGAAATTAACAATTTCATTTATTAGTCCTTGCACGTACAGTTTGTTTAATGCAGTACAGAAGCACTGAAGCAGTTCTATAATCTTCCAATAATTAAATTGTAAAGTTTTGTAACAGTCTTCTGAATCCATTAATAAATTGCAAAGGTTCCCCCCCCAACACATCAGTTCAGTCCATCCTTTTTGTTCCATTCTGTGCTCTTCACAAGCAATTCACTGCTATGAGCAGGCTTAGGAAAGAATAAAAACAAAAGTAACAATCAAACTAATTGATTTGAGGGTCAAGAGAACTCCTTGTAGAAAAATTTCATAATGTCTAGCAAAATGTCTAGAATGTCATTTCATAATGTCTAGCAAAACAGTGAAATTTGAAGTTATTACTGATCACTTAGCAGGTTTTATTATAGAGAAATTTAGAACTAATCTCAGTTGAATATGTTGTTTTCTTTGTAGCGCAAACCTCTATTGCCGGTTTCAGTCTTTAATAGCTATGGTACTGTGAGTACCATATACTGTGAATGCCTTTACATCATGGTCACCAGCTGAAATCAACATGATGTATCTTGCTTTTGTCAAACTAATCTTTAAAATATTTTTCCATAGTAGGTCTAGCTGTCCTTATCTGTTCAATTATCTACTAAGTTACTGACTTTAAAGCTTCTGTTATTGACATGCAGCCATATAGATCAAAAGAATTAATTCCTCACAATCTTGCAAAAGAAGTACTGACAATTTTTTTGTGAAATTTATGGCATTTCAATAGTTATCTACAGGACTGCTTCCTATTATACTTTCTGTTTGCATTACTACAGAATGTATTATCTTATACTCGCTCTTTAAGACCACAGATTGAATAATGCCTGTCCAAAGACTGACTTGGAGACTCAGATGAGATATGTATTTTAGATCCCTTTGAATACATGCACGTCTGTGACTCTATTTTACTTAGTGAGAAACTTGCAGTAACATATGGAATTCCACAAATGCAACGTGGTTCAAATGACAGCTGTGGCTTTCTAGAAGCTGTGGGATGAAAGGTTATGAATAAAATCCATAGGCTGATTAAGTAATTTCAGTAGGGGTCCTTGTGAATTAGGAGATTCCCTGTTAACAGATCCAATTTCAGTATATGGCACAAAACACCACTGTGAAAAGAAGGACTCTCATTGATTAATGAATATACAATACATGCTTTTTCCAAATTTCATCCTGAAGTAGCCCATAAATTCTCCTGACTAGGCTTTTCTGCATAGGTTTCAGATGAATCACACAGAATCACACAGAATCACACAG
>NW_010202326.1:0-3959 GCF_000695765.1 Mesitornis unicolor
GAGCAGCGCGCGGACCAGCCCCGGCGGAAGCAGCCCTAGCGCGATCGCTCCCGGCGGGCCGTGCGGCGCGCTGCTTGCTGGGAGTGGTCGCCGCCGCGGCGCGCGCAGCCGCCGGACAGCCCCAGGCCATCGCACCGACTCTGCAGCCGTGTCGGACCATCGCGGGCTGGGAGCGATGGCTCCGCTTTGCGGCTATCAGGGCCAAAGTCCGGCTTTGTTCCCTTAAAAGCAGCTTTATTATTTCCTGGTACCTATACAACTCCTTGTAAAAGCTCCAGCCCTCGTTTGCATCGTCAGAGCTCGTACAGTACAGCTTTAGGTTAAAGGTCATGGTGTAAAATTCATGAAAATACAGAATGCGTGCAAAGCACACTCCTCCGTTTGACTTGTCTTTCATTAAACCACAAAGGCACATGCTTTTAACCATCGGAGTAAGGAAACAGGCATAGCAAATGCCCTAAATAGCCAATGGAGTTGTTACAGTCACGAGAAAATTCTGGCTGATTAAAGTAGGTATTTGTTTCAGCTGTAGAGTTAAAAGAACACTTTGACCTCTACAAAGGGACTGCGTGTGTACAGGTGAGTACAGGTGAGTACAGATGCTTGGAGCAGGATATGTGTATACAGGTGCTTGGAAAGAGTACAAGAAGAATAGGCCATAGCTTTTCTCTCTCTATGTCAAAATCATATAGGGGTAATTCAATGTCTTATGTGGCGTGATAGTGGGGAACCAATCAAGGTGAGGGACAGAGTAAATGGTGATCATCTTATGCATGCTCGTATGATTTCACTTTGTTAAAAATGTATAAATAGGCTGTGAAAATGTATGGGCGTTGGAGCACAATTAGAGGAGCTACCCTCTGCGTTCCCCAGCGCTGCAATAAAGAAGTGCCTGCTTATCTGCAACTGCATAGATAAGTTTTTCTCATCGTGATTGCAACCCCGTCAACAGTCATGTCACTGGGAATAAAGCTCAAGAATCATGCACAACAGCCAAATCCAGAAAAGGATCTTCCACAAGGAAGTGGGCATAGCAGCCTGTACAATAGTGCAGAAGCCACTTTACACTGGGTATGACACCCGGTTTAACATACATGAAATGCAGGAGAGCAGCGTTCCTTACCAGGCATTCCCTGCCTCAAAAACCTCAGGGCTCCTCACACTCATGCTCCCTGAATGCCCTGTCCTTACCCAAGCGTGCAGCCACCAGCAGCACAGGGACCCGAGGACATCGCTGAAAGAGGCCCCAAGTCCTTCTCTGCTGCAGCCCTTGTATACCATCATTTCTTCACCAGTCTGCATACATCCAAGTCCTGCAGAGTGGTCTGGCTGTTCCAGGAAAGGGCCCCTTTGAAGCACTCTTTTGATACTATTGCACTTTCTTCCACATATCAAACCACTGTTTGTTTTTCCATACGCCCTGGAGAAGGGGTTGTGGCTGCTACCTTACGGCACATGAGTGGAAGTGGCAGCTGTGGCCACACAAGGGCAGAAAGCCACAGACACACAGGGAGGCTGAAGTCAGTGCTCCCTCACACAGCACCAAAAGCAGTAGATCATGGGACTGAACAGGGGATGTTTAAACTAAACCTGGCAGGTGGGAACACCAAGCTAGCCCCCCATACCTGTGTGCTCACCACAGGCACCAAGAACAGCCCCACGAGATGCAGGGGATTGTAGCCTGCAGCAGGCTATCAGATGCCTACCTGCTACTTTTGAGTTGGTCAGTCCATCGCCACTACTTACTTCAAGGACTGATACTTTAGATGAATCCTCAAATAAATTTTCTTAAAATAATATGAAAACAATGGTTTGGGATTTTTTTTTTGTGAGCGTTTTATTAAATATACTACATCAGTATCTTGGACTCTATAATCTTTTGATCACTCACAGACTGACTTGCTTAAAAATGTCTTTTATAGAAAAACATCTGCAAAATTAAAGCTAAAAGAAAATACATATTACACACTTCTGGACGATCTGCATGTTAGCAAAGAATACCTTTTATTATTTGACCTGAACATGTGCTTAAACAAGGAACACACTCATGAAACAGGACACACTCCTTGAAGATGGCATACCTCAAACTACTCAGACTAAAGGAAATCTAGTGCAATCATGTTTAATTGCATCTAACAACAGAACAAGAAAAACTTTTCATTCCTTTGTTTTGGTATTTTTTTTCCAAACCCATTCCATTTGTTCTCTTCCCACCACAACAAAACATCCAGTGGTTGTAGATCACTGTCCTTACACTGCATGAAGCAAACTTTGTATTGGCTGATCTATATTTACACAGAAGCATGCAAAAGGAGGATACTGCAAGTATTTGCAATGCAAATCTATTAAATACATTATAACTGAACAACATGGTGTCCCGTTAACACTGCAATTCTATAGCCTTTATCTGTGGTGGAAGTTTCCAGTGTATGAATTATAAAACAGCGTACAATTCAAAAACAAAGAATTCTGCAAATTGTTTCTATTTTCAACTATTAAATCTTTCCGAGAGCTGTGTCTAGCGCCGAAACCAAAGCCAGCTATTGAGTAGCCAGAAAGCTACAGTAATTGAATACATTATCATTTCCCTTTTAACACGCTCTTTGTTTTCTTCTTCCAGAAGTTGTAGACGGCGATTAAGTTTGATTATCTGAAAATAAATAAAGGCTTTTAATACCTTATTAAAAGTTGCCAGACTCTCCAGAAGCTTCTGAAGAGCCATGTAAAATTACTACTTCAGACAGATGGATTTTAAACACTTCAGAATTTGACTGTCTATCTTTTAATTGCTAATGATCAGATATTGCTGCCCCTAGTAAATAGGGACGGAAATGGAGTCAGACTCCCCAGATGTGCTGGGACACAATAGAGGCTATGCAAGGGTACAGAGAGGATCCCTCACCGTATCTGTTGTGGATACCTTTGCAGCCACACAGTAGGCCTGTTCCCCATTTTACCACTACAGCTTTTTCTTGATATAATCAACTACGCTCCTTTACATACCTGTCGTCTTAAGGAAGCAGCATCTACAACTGTCATGTCGTCTGGTGTTCCTTCAAGAGTAGCATCCAAGTTGGAAAGACCGTACCTATCAAGTAAGGGAGATGGCTTAGCTGTCTCATCAATGCAAAGGTTAGCAAATACCAGATTTTATCAACATTCCAGGTGATGTATTTTTTGGTGATGATGGAGAGAAGAATTGTAAAACTTTTTTTTCCTGCTTCTACAGAATTGTCTATTTCAGTAGAATCCTAACCCAGTAAAGCACAAACACAGATGAAGAGGGTAAGTGCTTGACCGAATCTGGATGTGTTGCTCTCCACACTTCAAAAATATTTTTGAAGATCCTCCATGCAGACAGAATTTTTGCCATCCCTTGGTCTCTCAAAAGACTGTTCTCAGTTATTTAACTGATTAATGAAACCTGAAAACTGCCTGAGCTAAAATGTGAAAGTTGCAAGAGACCCAGTAACAGACGAGAAATAACCAATGAAGACTTCGAAAGAAGTGTCTTATGCACTATATCTACTTTTAAATATCCCAAGCGGACACCTACTGAGATTAATGATTCTCAGTCACATTAATCTCAGTATTTTAGGCAGAAAACCTTGCAAATAAAGTCTAGTGTGGGGTCACTGCTTGCTGAACTGTGCATGCATTAGAAGGTTTGTTTTGAGCACCTCTCAATTTTCTTAATGTAGCAATTCAGAGAAAGCTTTATTCTAACTCCAGGGCAAGTCAGTTAAATACGGTACATTTATCATCAGTTGGGAAGTGGCAGAAAGTCAACATAAAGTATGTGTTTTGATCATCCAAATGCTAGCTTCTTAACCATATTCTTTCCCAACAACTAACAGGTAAAAGCAGTTCCTGATGCTCCACCTACCACTGAGCTTCTCGCTTCCTACCTTAAAACCTCAGTTTCCAGCACTGAATCACAGAATCGCTTGGTTGGAAAA
>NW_010202327.1:0-15522 GCF_000695765.1 Mesitornis unicolor
AACCTCTCTCAACCTACTAACCACACCCCAAGTCTGATCAGCGAATACAGAAATGTGTTTTTTTCTTCATTGTCTGATGTATTATTGCTGGTGACAGTTCTTGTAATTTAGAGTTCAGGACCAAGATTAGAGAAGAAGGAAAGGTATACAAGGATCATGCTCCTCCCCAGCAGCTGCATTGTGAACTAGGTGTCCCAAAACTAGTGACTTTATAAAAGATTTGTTTTCAGTACTATCAGAAGTAAAGGCTTTCACAAGTCACTAACTAGAATTCCTAAATTATCCCTGCTCTAACTAGTTAGACTTCTCTAAGCATATATTTTTTTTCCAATTTGATATGATGTCCTAGAGCTAAAGCTCCTCTATCAAGTATAATAGCAGAAAAAGAAAGTCTGAAGAAGGAGGAAAAAAAACCCTGGAGACTCTTATGAAAAACTGTGAGTCAACCTCATTGCAAAATACACTATTCATCTGAAAATATGTCTGTATAAACATAGACATGCCAATGAGTTCTGCAGGTAGTAGGAAATAAATGTAGCTTGAAGTTTCAAACTCTCCTGTGTACTCTTCAAAACTGAGAACTGAACTTTGGTAATAATTTTAGTGCAGAAAATGAGTGAAAAAAGAATTCCCCTTTTAATAGTTTCCTTAAAAGACAGATTATTGTAGACATCTTTTAAACAATAGGATATTATGATCTTAGCAGATTTAGTAGTCCTGTGCCATTACTGCTCAGTAATGGATAATATCAATTTTCTCTGTTATTATTGTTGTGTGACTTTTTATTCCTGATGTGAAATAGAAAAAACATTGTTATGTTACTTGTCCACCAAGTTAGTGTACTGCAATCTTAGGGATCATATTGAGGGCACAAATGTAGGACCAAAGGGCAAACAGAATTACCTCATGTGTTTTTTCTTTTTTTTTTCTTTTTTTTTAATTATTATTATTTTCCACTCACATGTGGATATATCCAACTGTGGCCAGTGAGGACCAAGGAGACAAGTCCATACCATACTCAGATTGCCTGGCACCTAGCTGATAATGTACTGCACAGTTTCCTTCATAGGCACAGGTAATAGCAGGTTAGCACAAGGAGACTACTCCTCTGATTCTCAAATAGCCTTAGAGTTTGTAAGATGAAAGGGCTGACCTGAGAACATCAGCATGTCATTTCCATAAACTTATGTCATTCTATAGTTTAAAATCTGTTTAACAAAACTCTGCAATGCCTAGGTTCTAGAAAGCCTCATGACTGTATCAGAATTTAACACTGATGTGTAATGGACTAAAGCCTCCTCAACAGGAGAACCAACATATATTTAGTTAACAGTTCACTGAATTTTCAAAGAAACTTCTAACCATTAAAAAAAATTTACAGTGCTGTCAGTGGGTGATTTCTCCATATCCTAATAGCTACAATAATTTGTTTGTGGTTAAAAATCCAGTCTGGATGTGTTCCTCTAGCCCCTGGACAGTTAGTTCTGTTAACAGCTTTGACATCTAATAGTATTGCGGTTTCCTTCATTTTTATTACCTCCGCAAATCTTCCCAGGCGATATCTAAGCAATAGATTAATCACCTCTTAATTTAAATGTATCACAGGTTTTTCTTTGAAATCCTCAAAGGCAGAAGAGACCCAGTGGAAGAACAGCTAAAGGAGTTTAGTCCCTGGGATGTGAAAGTACTTCATACCATCTATTATCTCTTTGTATAAGGAAACTCTGGCCGTTAGATAAAATGCAGACAAACTACATCAGCTCTGTTCAACTTGATTGGTCACAGTGGACAAGATTTATTTGTGTAACTGTATATTCTTTTTATATGTTTACTGATCCTTGTTTAATGACCTGTAAACTATGGAAACACATGATGGTAGTACAAAAAATATGAAAAAGTCTCAGTAATTAAAATAGTTAGCCATCAGGAGCATATCACACTGACCTGTGAGTGGATTTCAGCTGACAACCCAGCAAGGTGTGAGACACATGGGACTGTACAATAAAAGATGGCCCAAGAGACACCCTGCCCTTTCTGGTCACTTAAAGACCAGTCTGATTGCATGAGAGCATCTCAACTTTAACACATTAGCATCTAGGTAACTGAATGCCACCTCTTACTTGTATACTAATATTACTGTAAAATATTAAAGACAAACTCTTTCAATTCACATGAAAATTATTCCTTGCTGCGGTTTTTGGGAGTCTTTAATGCCTGAATATAACATGTGCTTTTACACTCTAAGTACTTAAGTTCCATTGCTGTATGAAATTTTAGTTGTTTAATGACAATAAATTTATTTTGTATTATGTTTGAGAAATTTTATATGATATTTGAGACAATTATTTTATTATTCCTTTACATTGTTTACATTGTTTGATCCATCTAAGGTTTACTTTTGTCCCTTTCCTCTTAACACTATTGTAAAAATAGATTAGTATGACTCTTTCACTCTTTGCAGGACAGATAAAATTAGCAGATAAGTTCATAGCTAATAAAGGTTAATACAACTACTTTGTTAAGGGTTTCATTTGCAGTTTGTTAGCTTAAATGTCTAATAATAAGAATGTCAGTGATAACATTAGTAAATTAATTTAATGTTCTAGTTGATTGAAATAGCTGATTGAAATAACTCACTCCCAGACTGCTCTTCTTGAGGTAGTAATATTTAAATATTTATCCAGTAAATATTTAACCCATATGATTATGAAACGGAGCACTTTCACCTTCATCACTAATTTTTAAATGAAAAAGGATGTTTAACTATTTGCTCATGGACTAATAACGTGCTAAAAATGTGTCAGACTATAGAAACATTATAGAATTAAATGATTTTTCTTACGAGCTCTTCCAGCAACAAGGGCATTCTGCATGAAATAGTCTTCAAAGTCTACTTCTGCAAGCTAACTACAAAATAGGGTTATATAATCTGCATCAAGGTGTAATATTTGGCGGTGTTATACTTTTATGCATCTGGTTGTCTGAATGTGTTTTTCCAGAAATGGCTGAGGGAACTTTTTTGCAAGTGTATAACAAACGAGTATTCAGTTTATTGACTGCTTTTTTTGATACCAATTTGAAAAGTAAATTATTTAACAATTGTTGTATGTGTACACATACATTTTGTGTCTGTGTGTGTGTGCATAGTGCACAGTATAAAAGAATTCTAATCCTGAACTAAAGCTTAGATGCTTTATTGCAATACAAACAGAAAATAATAAAAGTTTATAGACTTTAGTGGTTAGATCATAAGAACTTAACTTCCTCCAAGAACAAGCACAACAGTCCAGTCTACGCACAATTTAAACTCAGAAGGGTTAGAGAGGAGTGAAAGTCAATACCCCAGTGCTTTAAGCTGTGTAGTTAGATGGATATCAATTTACAGCAGTTGAGAATTTGTTTCACTATAATTTCTGAAGCCTTATTCTTCTGTAATAATCCGATGCCATGGTTGCTGGTTTACCAGGCCTCATGCTCTTCTTGAACCTGGCGTGAGGTGTCTGTGCGACCATTCTCAGAGGCAGAGATGCTTGCTACCTGCTGCCAGGGATTTTGGAACCAAGAGAGTACTCTCTCTGAGCTGGAAGTGCTGTCATGTAATTTCTGAATTTAAATGAAGGATCAATGGTTTTGATCACAGCCTTTGGCTTGTCAGTGATCCTAAAACACTGTTGCATAAAAAGAAAAAAAAAACAGGGGCCAAAAGTTGTGTCTCAACAGAATGTGTAGTCAGCTGAGCATCTCTAAGGGCCTAAATATAAGTTTGGGTACAAGCAGATTTAAGTAACACTAGAGTGGTACTATAAGACAGTTTAATGAACACTTACTTAAATTTAACAAGAAAATGATTTTACCAAACGGGATCAGAGACCTTATTATGTCTAAATAGAGGGAACATCAAAATTAAGAAATTGCCATTCTGGATCAGGTCAGTGCTGTGTCTGGCATGACGACATGAGCCTGACAGTGACAGATCCACCAGAGGAAGGCACAGCAAACTGCTGACCTGGCTGCTGTTGGATTTTCTTGCATAGGCAGTTTCCTCTGACAGAAGTGACAATGAATGGCTTATACTCTGAGGATTTACATTTTATCCTACTTAAAGCATTTATTTATGTTCTTGATTTAGATGTGAATGCCAAATCCTTTTTCAATGCCCTTAGTCACAATTCCTATGATCTCTTACAGCAGTAAGTCCCACGGTCTGATGATACATGTCCCAGAAGCTCTCCCTCCTCCTCCTCAGGCTTCTCTGTTCTACATTCAACACACTTGTGGTTTCACACAAGGTAAAAAAAGGCAAATTATATTTAGTAAAATAGAAAGATAAAAGCCAAGGTCATGAAAAGGCTAGGTTCAAATCGATGTCAATGTTTTGGCAGCCCTGTCACACAGTGGTGTTCATGTGGTTGGGAAACAGATTGGGGCTTGCCTAAAGGACTGACGGTGCTGAGAAGAACTTTCACCCACCAGAAGCACCTCTTCCAGCTCACTGCACAAAGTGAAACTCTTTGGGTTACCAAAAAAAATAGTGCTGAGTAAAAGTCTGGGCTTAAATTTTTGTTTAACAACCATGGCCATGACTTCTGGAACTGCTGTTCCTTTGTATGTGGGAATACATAGGCCATAAGACTGTGAATGCACTGTCCCACTGGCATGTTGACATGCGGAAGGCACAGACATCCTTGTATTCTGAGTGCAGAAGGTCTGTCTGTCACGCCCATTAGCATACATTCAGACACTCAGAGGATTTATTACCTAAGACTTATGATCACTAAGATCTTACAGCGTTAAACAGATTTGGAGATTTTAGGTACTTGGTATGCTCTTCATAACTGGCGCACAGATTTGTGTGCAAAAAATGTTATGCACAGATGCAAAGGACTGTAGTAGCTTGTTTAATGTACTAAGTTCTAGCTAAGAAATACTTTATTACTAATAAGGAAGCAAGTCCTAGAAAATTAGTCAGGTTAACTATGTATTTTCCAATATGATATCTTTCTTACAGAGGATGAAGCTTTGGGTCAGATGATGAACCCTTTAACTCTCAAATATAGTTTCTGTCGATGAGTGGGCATGGTAGGAAAGAAATGTGTATTGAATTTCAATTTCCTCATAAAGTTTAATCAAGATTTGCATTGAAGCAAAATGAGTATAACATAGGAATCAAGATTGTATGTGCAGGTTTGAAAAGACAAATTTATTCTTCTGTCCAGAACATAAAGAAATAACTTGGAAAGAAAATTAGTATATTATTTTTATTTCAATCCTATGAAAGAAAGTTATCATGAAGATTAAGAAGTACTATTTCCTTGACAAATAATTTCACTATAGCTGCTTTGTATAATGTAAGACATTTGCATAACAATGCACTGCACCTCTCCAATTGTAGAAGAAAAAATATTTTCCACACTTAAAAAATTATCTCCCAGTAAACATTTTCAGTAAATATGTACATATATTTTTATGATGGAAAGAAAAAAAACTACTGGAAAACTGATAAAATGAAGTGCTGTAAAAGGAGCAATGTTTGGATGGGCTGATGGAGAGAGAAATGGCTCTTTTCATCTAGTATATGATTGTATTATACCAAACAATGCTTTGAAAAAAATTAATAATAAATTAAGAAGCCCTACTGCTTAAAGTAAGTAATGTTAATTTTTTATACAATGGCAGACATTTTGTAGAATAAAAATTTGAATTACAGACAGATTATTTACTTTAATGGTAATTACACAAATTGTTATCTTGTTTCCCACCTGAGAAACAATCACTGACAATCATTCCTTCCAAAACAAGTATATCCTTTGTAACTATTCTGGATTCTTTTTACTAGTTTGTCAGTGTTTATTACTCCAAGACTTCCTGGAAACTTGAAATGCTTCTGATCAAGTGATTGTGCTGAATGCATGTGATATCTGCTTGTTCTCTCCAGATTTTTAATAATAATAGAAATATACATTTTTCCAGTAAACTTCTTCACTTTTAAAGTTTTAAAGTGAGCCAGCTCTGAAACCCTGAAATGCTGTTGACTCCAGCATGCCATGAGATGGGTGACAGTGTGTCATGCCTCCTACAAAAAGAGCAAAGTTGCTGTAAAGCAACCTCAGAGCTTGTCAGCAATACTGGAAAAAATCATCATCTCCTGGCAGAGGAACTAGGTATGGTTTTTCATTATTCAGAAATAAAAACTGAAACAGAAATGCTTTGTCAGAGAACCACCTTGAAAATCTGAGAGCTGCATTTTCTATTCATGTCCAGGGGGTGGCAGGTTTGGAGGCGCCAGTCATCTCCAAATGGTCATCCCTATCACATCCAGAAGCATGGCCCCTCAAGAACACTGTAACCCTGTTGTCAATGGGAATGCCCATTGGTTTTTGGCAAGGCAAAAGAGTCAGAAACCCTAATATATATAAAGAGAGAAACACTGCCCTAATCGTCTGAGGACCCTTATTAAGTTATATAAACTAAGTAGTGACTTATCTAGTGGAAAAAATAGCTAATAAATTATTCCCTGGTACCTATGTAGCCATGCAGTCTCCATATATCTAGGTTAATTCTCTTCTCTTTCAATAAGCCATGCCCCTATTTGTTGTTTCAGGGTTAAATTTATGTAGCTTCATCTCTGTATTTGTAGGTAAAAGTTTTTCAAATCCTTAGGCCCTTGCAGTCCTAGATATGAAGCCTGCACAAGGTGGTATAATATTCAATAGTTCTCTTTTAACTTCTAAAAGCCATGTGAAAATAACTTTAGATCTGTCCTTGTAATTAACTGAAAGGCTAGAAGTCTGTTTGTGACTGGCGGAAGGAAGAGCCATCTTATCAGCAAGAACTACCCAGGGTGTTTTTGTTAGTTTATTTTAGTTGGGTGTTTAAATGAATTCAGATGAAAACCAAATTTTGGAATTCTTTTTTGACTAATGTTTTTATTGAATTAAAATATTGCTTTAATGCTTCAATGAAAGCTATTTGAATACAAACAGAATTTTGTTACTATTAGTTGGTTGGAGGGGTTTTTTTAATTGTGCTTTTTATCAATTATGTATTCCTTAATAATTATTAAAGAGAGTTATTATATAGATGTTTATTAAATTTACTAAAGAGAGTGTATTTAGAAAGTTCCAGAGGAGGTTTTTGGTTTTGCCTGGTAATATGTTAATTTTCTATGGCAACCTTTGGGCATCTGCTGAAAGAACCTGCCAGTCTGTGTCCTAGCAGAAAGTTCCAGCCTAGAGCTCATTTGACCCTGTGTGTTTTCATATAAGTCTAAGCTGATTTACTCATTCACTGTTTTGTACTTCCATTTTAGCCCTTCTCTTCTCAAGA
This sequence comes from Mesitornis unicolor, assembly GCF_000695765.1. Lineage (NCBI taxonomy): Eukaryota > Metazoa > Chordata > Aves > Mesitornithiformes > Mesitornithidae > Mesitornis > Mesitornis unicolor. The sequence goes on from NW_010202327.1 coordinate 7,327, forward strand.
ACATCATGGTTTAACTTTTTATTTTCCTTAATAAGGATTATTTCCTCTTCTTTGTTTCAGCTTGTTAGATAATTTGACTGGCTATGCTGTATAAATACTAAGGATTTTAATATTTGCTGTTCTGCACATAATGATTCTTGCAAACATAATTCAGCTTTCTTGAATTGTCTGTCGGATGCTTGAAGAGAGTCTGTTCCTATTTGAAATTGTAATTTGGTGCTAATTTGAAGCCACCAGGCTTCAGATTTTGATTAGTATTATTAAGTGTATGAATAATGGAACATCAATCTCCTAAACTGTGTATTTTTTTTACATATAATTATGATATGTATGTATGTGTGTGCATATATGTGCATGTATATTTTAAAAAAGAGAGCAAAAAATACCCCTTCTGTCTCTTCTGTAGGCAAAAAGCACGAGTAGCTGGATGATGTTTCACCACAATTTGCAGTTCTCTGCTCATCAAAAGTAAAGACAAGTGTGTATTTTGCTCCAGCTGTCTACAGATGACAGTTGGCTCCTTAGGGGCTGTAGTCAGCTGGCATAGGTTAGAGCAAACCCCAGGCCACCTGGATCTATGCAGAACTTGAGTCAAAACATTAGAGAATGACAATTATTATCCCATGCAACATAGGGTTTCCTCTTAGCAGGGGAGACCTTAAAGTGTGATAAGGTAAAGGACTGGCAAACTCAAGGTAATATTTTCTAATCCTTTAAATAAATTAAAGCTGTGATGCCTTACAGTATTAATAATTGTTCAGAAACATTTTTGCAACCTTGAATTCTGCTCCTGCAGTTACCTGTGCTATCTTGAAACAAAAGCTCTCATAAGAAAGTATAGACAGTGTGTACACAGGAAACAGATGTGGCTATTTCTCCACAAGTTCCCACCTCAGTGATAAGGCAGGTCTTAAGAGAGCTGAATGAATACATATTAAAAAAATTGAGATATGGTGATAACAAATGCTCCAAATATGGTCTGTGTTTGCTGATGGTGGTCATGTCATAGAACCATAGAACGATTAGAGAAGGAAGGGAACTTAAAGATCATCTAATTCTAACCTCTCTGCCATGGGCAGAGTCCTGCCAGAGTCCTGCTCTGACAGAGGGATTGGACTAGATGATCTTTCAAGGTCCCTTCCAACTCCTAATATTCTGTGATTCTATGATGGACAGGGACATTTCCCACTAGACCAGGTTGCTCAAAGCCCTGTCAACCTGGCTTTGAACACTTCCAGGGAGGGAAGTGAGACATCTACGGCTTTTCCAGGCAACCTGTTCCAGTATCTCACCACCCTCATAGTAAAGAATTTCTTCCTAATATCTAGTCTAAGTCTACCCTCTTCTGGTTCAAAACCATTCCCCCTTGTGTTTTTTTGCTATCTGCCCTCCTAAGAAGTCCCTCCTCACCTTTCCTGTAGGACCCCTTCAAATACTGAAAGGCTGCAATAAGGTCCCCCCAGAGCTTTCTTCTCTGGACTGAATATCTCCAGCTGTCTCAGTTGGTCCTTGTAGGGGAGGTGCTCCAGCCCTCTGATCATCTTTGTGGCCCTCCTCTGGACCTGCTCCAGCAGCTCAATGTCCTTTTGTGCTGGGGGCCCCAGATCTGGACACAAAACTCCAGGTGGGATCTCACAAGAAGAGTAAAGGGGAAGAATTACCCCTTTCACCCTGCTGGCCACACTTCTGATGCAGCCCAGGATGCAGCTGGCCTTCTGAACTGCAAGTGTACATTGCCAACTCATCGACTGACACCCCTCGGGACTGCTTTCAAGCCATTCTCTGCCCAGCCTGTATTTGTGCTTGGGATTGCCCATATCCATGTCCTTTTCACTGCCACAGCAACCTCAGGCTACAAGTTCAGTTCAGAATAGAGTTGCCAGTCCAGACCCAGTCGGCTGCATTCAAGTGTTTCTAACCCCAGCTTTTCCAGACACAGGAATAACTTGTCTTTGATAAGCCAAAAAAGCCTAAATTCAGGCTTTTTCATCAGGCAGTGTGTTACATGACAGGCTTCTAGGATGTACCAGCCTAAGCCCAAAAAATTAAAACTCCTCTTTACATATTGTTATTTTTGTGTTTGTTTTTATATTTTACCAAGCATATCTTAATTGGTTAATTTACTTTACATGTTTACTAAGCATGACCCCCAAAGTCCATTGTTTACAACAACATGTAATCAGTTCATACATGCATTATTTTTAGTCTACATATTGCTGTTGTGTAATAATTAAAGTTCTTGTAAACAGTTCCAGCTTATTGATGAATATGGCTGTCCTCTTCATTAGCCCAACCACCTACTGATCAGTCATACTTTCAGGTACTCTCCCAGTTTGATTGCACAACTGCAGTATTGAAGGTATCCTGTTTTCCAGGCTGCATTACTTTACTTTCTAATCAGCATGACACATAGTTAGAATCCAGTCTTGATTTTCTACTTTCAAACAATTTCGGATTCCAGACTCTTTCCAAAAGGTCTTTATATTAATCTAAATTAGGTCATATAATGTATTGAGTTGGAAGGGACCTTTAAAGATCATCTATTCCAACCCTGTATATGAAAATATAATTCTTAATTTTGCATATAATTTTTAATGTTATTACATGTTAATCATTTAATGGTAACAATTTTTACCATAGTTGGAATAAACAGAATAATTCTCTTTTGGTTGCTATATGTTTTGATTTGTGAGGAAATTGTTTGGTTCTCCCCACCCAGTTCCAGATGAAAAACGTACCTGTCTTTACAAACATTCAAGAAAGCTATAAGTATATTTTTGAACTGTTATCTTATTTTGCAAAATCCACTTATCTGAAGTAACTGAAGTACAGAACAGCAAAGATGATGAGGCCAGATACTTCTGTAATTGTTATGGAAGGGAACACTTTAGCAGTTATCTGAAGACATCAAAAGCAAAGAAAACATACAAATTGAAAGAAAGAAAAACCACAAAAATCAAAGCAAACAACAACAAAAAGAAGACAAAACAAAACAAATACCCAAATAAACAAACAAGCAAAAAAGAAACAAAAACCCAACCAACCAAACAAAACAAAACAAAAAAACAAACTAGGGAGACAGCTCAGTTGAGAAGGATCAAAATAATCTGTTTCTACATTTTTTCCTGAGCCAACTCAAGTGAAACGTAAATAAATATAGTTGTGTGGTGGTTTGTTGTTTTTTTTTTGGGGGGTTGTGGTTTTGTTTGGTTTTGTTTGTTTTTTTAAACAGTGATTTTACTTTTAATTATAAGTGCATATGTCTTCCTCAAAGATTAATTTTGTGAAAACCAAAAAAAATTTAGAAATATCAATTAAAAACAAAACAAATCAAAGGCAGGCATTCTTTCAATCTGTCCTGAGTACAGGAATAATAGATCAGATTCCCATGAAAAGTGTGTGTCTATATATAATGTATCTGGGAGTGGATGGACTGAAGGTTTCAGAATCCAATTAAAGTTTTCAAAAGTACTTCATTCAAATTTTTGTGTATAATTGAAAAATACATTATTGCAAGAGTAAGGAGAAACCCAATACAACCTTGCTAAAAACATCCAGCTGAAACAAGGCAAAAATTTCTGCCTACTTTTCTGCTGATTTTCTTTTGAAGATTGCTTTAGTACTTTTGATTTTCAAATAAAAATCTTAGCAAAACTTATCAAAAGTATTAAAGTAGTACATCTCAAAGCAAGAAAGATTGCCAATCTGCAGAACACTACCATCTTAAGTAATTTTTTACAGTAGTGTATCAACAGGACACTTCTGCTTTCATCTTCTGTTTAGATAGTGACTTGGAGAACCATAAAATAATTGCTAGTAGGCTGCTCTATGCAGAGGAAAGAACAAACAACAGCACTATGAGCTTACATCCCTTAAGGGGAAAAAATACTTTGGCTGTGCAAGTTTTATGTATGCCAGTCTCAGCACCTGCTTAAAATACTAACTGGATTTATTTCAGCTTCAGGAAGGAAGTTTAATACCAAATCCAAAGTAAACAAAGCCAAATGAAGAGTTATATTTTACCATCTTTCAGGACCGTATACTGATCCCATACTGGTGTAAGTACTGTCTACCAAAGTAGATGTTATATCAGGGACTGCAAGGTTACTCACATGATCTTAGAACTTGAATAACAAATTTACAAAAAGGCTTTCATAAATAAACAGATTAGACAAGTTTGTACTATTTTCTCTTAATTATCTTCCTTGTACTTGATCCTTATAACAGAATAATTCTCTTGATATTTCTCTCTATTTACTTGCAGGACTTTACCTAACATGACCAGGTGATGTATCTACAGGGAGTCCTGGGCCTTTACCTTCTTGCATTAGGACCAGAGAATTGGATGTCCTTCCTGCAGAAACCATGATCTGTGGAAGCCCAGCTCTTTACCATCTCAGTGATGGCTGAAACATGCTAGAACACTGAAAGCTGGGAGGTGGTCCATCAGCATAATCACAAAACACATCCTGAATGGACTCTTGTGGTTGACTGAGATTACTCTAACTTTTTTATCATTTTCAGTGAAAAAGCCTTCCTAACCTTTTCTCTAGTATTTTAGGCAAATAAGTACTAAAACTCTGTATTTCCTTTCATTTTCAAAACCAATCTTTGGATTGTCTTGACTTTGTACCATCATACATCTGCTTTTGTTCTTTTAACTTGACAACTGACACCCAAGATTTATAACAAAGAAAACAAAACAAAACAAAACAAAACAAACATACAAAAAACTCAACAAACAAGCTTACAGCACAAGAATCAAATAAAAAACATGTAGCTAATATTAAAAAAATTATGAAAATGTAACCCCCAAATAATTATAAAAACAAAAACATGTTTATCTTTGCCTTTCAAGACAAACATTTGACAATCTGCACAAAGCAAAATCACTCTCTTTAAGATATCTTTTAAACCTACCTCCTTTTTCTTCTACATGGTCTTCAATAAATAGCAAATTAATAAATGCTAATGAAATTACACACAGAACTTTCAGAACAGAAAAATACTTGTAACTCTCTGATTAAAAATTTAGTAATAACAAATGTCGTTTTGTGATATATAATATAGCATATGCTACTTGTCTAATTAAACTGTCAAATATGTAATTTTTATGGAGTAGAAAAGAAGGAAGTCTGGCAATCACAAAAGGAGAGTGTTTTCAGAATAGCAATTGAAGAGTTTGTAGGATGAAGAGTGAGAATTGTATTTTGAAGACTATAATGCTGACATGCTTTTCTAATACAACATGATCCTTTTTCTCCCTGTGTTTGTCAGATTATCATGTTGGTTTTTTCCTGAAAACAGAGACCATTCTAAAGCTAACAAAGCTTTAAAAGCCTCTATTCTTAATATAGATTTAAAAATATAAACCATTTTCAAAACTCACAACAAAATAAAAATAATGAAGTAAGACTGGACTGAAAGACACATAAGTTTCCAGATTAATCTGAAGTTTGTGAGATAGCTTGGGCAACAAAAAGAGACCATGAGGCCCTGAAGGCTTCTTCTTACTCTCCATCATCTAAATATTACATTAGAGGGAGAAGGAGGAAAGCACAAGTCTCCCCTGCCTTGCCTCTGCATCTCCTGCTCTGCATTGTTTTGACTGCACACAAATCCTTACCTGGGCTTATCTCCTCTGTCAGCCAGGAATATAAGGATAATGATGTCCAAAATCCTACAGAAGGTAGGATATAAAATACATATAAAATGCAGTTCTAAAATACACATATGGACTTGCAGTTGCTTTGCCTTGGGCTCCAGTTTCTTTGCCTCAGACTGGTGTATTCTCCTCAGTCCACCTTCACTTTATTCTCTCATCTCTCAGTTTGGGAGGATTAACCTTCCAGACATTACAGGGTAATTAAAGGGTTATCTTCTGTTCAGACCACTGTTTAGCACGGAACTTTATCTTGAGACTGACTTTTACTCCAAATTGGTCAGCAAATCTTGCAATATTCCTTTAAAATTTGTATCCTTCCTTCCTTCCTCACTCATTCTTTTTTCTTCTTAGGACCAAGACCTATAAATTACTTTTTCTGGACAGTTTCCATACGACTGAAGTTCTCACCTGTAGTGTCTCTTTTTTCTTTTCTCTGGATTCCTCATCTCCATTGGGGAAAAAAAAATATCCTGACAATCTCTCATGAACAGTGTCAATAATTCAGTGTCTTCATCTGAGAATATATGCAATTACATACACACACACATGCAAGGAATTTGTTGCTTAGTATGGTGTGAAGACAAGATTTTGGTTTTTGCATGTCATACTTGTTAAAATAGCCCCTGGATATGGATAAAAGGAGTCCAGAGGGCACAATAATTAATATATAAATGCAATTTCAAGACTTCTTCTAAAACTAAGTTGTAGTAATAATAATAAAAAAATATAAGATTGTGTATTACATTGAAGTCAGGGAAGGGTGGGGCACAGAGAAGTTACTTAGCTTCAGGTCCTGTGACTCATTTTTTTTTCCTCTTCCCTGTAAAATTCTGACATTGAAATAATGGGATTTCATGTTTTTTATTAAAAGGTTGCAACAGCATTATAAAGCAACCGGACAGGAAAAAAATATTTTTGGAAGGATTATGTGCAAAGAAAGACTTCAGAAGTAGAAGTCAACCAAAATTCTAGTGTCAGAATATATCACTTCAATGCTTGAAGATCCCATCTTTGGTGAAGAAAAGTGTTGACAGTAGGGTGTATGGTACTAACAAAAGTATCATACAACAGTGTCATCTCATAACCTTATCATAATCATAGTCACATGCTGTTTTTCACTTGAACAATTACAGACTAATTGATCTGATCAAATAATCTTTGCCATTAAACGTCATGCAGTTTTCCCCAAGCTCCATAACATGCTTTGTTAATCTACTAGCAGCATGTGAACACCCAGAAAGAAATGTGGTTGTCTGTCTTCAAAAGCATTTAGCTTAAGCCAGAGAGTTTAAAGAGTGGTTGTGTGGGAAGCCTATCATGGTGACTTTTTAGCTCATGAAAAGTAGCAGGATCTTTCTCACTCTGCTGATTCAAATGAGCATTTTTAATAAAAGGGATTATGAGATCAAATATTAAGGACTAACTCCATCATGCAAGTGAAAAACTTCCATGGAGAGAAGAAAACAAAGGAGAACTGTGAAGACTTATGAATCAAGAAGTAACTCACAGGCAGCCAAGTAACAAGAGAAAGTCTAAAACCTGTTGGGGATGGAGAACTCTCACACATGAAAGTGATAAATAGTAGTAGTACAATAGTAATAAAGTGCAGAAGGGAAGGGAAGTGCTAATGAGCAATTAGAATTGAAAGCTGTGTGCAATGAGGGGCAGACTAAAGACCTGAATATGGCTTAAGTAAATGTATAACATATAAGCTTAATAGTAAATGTATAACATATACGGACTTGAAGTTTACTTTCCAAGAAAAGGGGAGTTAATACTTGAGCAAAAGGACTAGCAGCAACATTATAGTATAGTTTCCGCGAGTGGTCTTTCTTCTATGTAAGCAACGTCAGATTTAGGGTTCTGAAGGTGAGAGGAGTCAACAGTTACCTTGGGCCACCCAATTGACTGTCCTGGCTGAAAAACAAAAGTGTACAGGGGAAAAGAAACCAGCTTCAATATGATGAAAAGTGTTTTGATTATGGAGGTTGATATTATGATGATCATATTATGATTCTTCTTGGGAGAAGGTAAGTTGATTTATTTAAAAAAATATCATATAGAATTTATTACAGAGCAGGGAACTGTTTGTGAACATAAGTGTAAAAGCAGAATTTAATGTTGGGGACTAGGAAGTGGTTATGAGAATGTAAGGTGCTTATCCTCATGTGATTATTGCTGAGAATTGATAATGGTTTGAATGGATGCAATGAATTTATTTTTTCTCAGGGATAATCTTGATTAGCATGGGTTTAAAAGTGGAAAACTGGCTTTGCATTTAATTCATTTTTAGTGACTGAAAAAGCAGAAAAGGTAGCTGCTACACTGAAAGCTGAAAGAAGCATAATTCTGAAATAAAGCACAGAATAATGCAGTGGACTGTGTTATCTTTAAATAGGACAAAAGGAAGTCATGGTACTCTGGCATTGAAAATTAACCTACTGTCAAGCTTAAGGGTTAGGCTGGCCACTAAGCAAAATGACAGATACTCTCTATTAACCCCTGTCCCTTCCCAAAAAGGGAAAAGAAAG
>NW_010202327.1:15602-15863 GCF_000695765.1 Mesitornis unicolor
AAATAAATAAAAAATAGTGAAATATATACCAATATATATAAAACCAATATAAAAAACTCTGCTCCCTGGATGTGAGTCCCAAACCAAACTCAGTAGCAGACAGAATCTGGGTTCAGGAATGCACAGATTGCAATCAAAGGTAGAGAAATGGGCAGAGTCCTCCTCAGAAAATGGCCAAAAAAAAGAGCTTAAGCCCCATGATCCCTGAATATGACATGTAGGGGACGAAATATGGAGGAGTTCGCCTCGGTTGATGAGGAC
>NW_010202328.1:0-24884 GCF_000695765.1 Mesitornis unicolor
TGTCATCAGCAAACTTGCTGATAGTACACAAAACACCATTAACGCTGATGATAATTATGAACAGCACCTCTTCAAATATGATCTTTAAGATTGACTAGAGTGCCACTTAAAATGCACATTTAAAAAGTGGGCTCTGTATCCAGCTGCCTGAGAGAAGTCTCACGAGTACTGCTACAGCTCTAATCATGATGCCGTGCTTTTCAGGTCTTTTTTTGCTGATTCTGGCTTAAAAGGTCAGACAGTTCATGTAACATTCATTACTTTGACCTAGCAGCATCAGGCATCTCTAGCAGTTAACTCTGTAACTATTATTCTCTGAACCCTCGGAGTGAGGGCTAGAAGCCTCAAAGTCCTTTTCTCATGTCTCAACAAAAAGACTTCGCTATTGAAAATGACACAAACTATACCTCAAGTATATCAATAAGGCCATAATGTGAAGTGGGAATAGAACAGGCAGTAATTCTTACACAGCTAGAAAACACAAATGCATATTAGAAACACAGGATTTGGGATTTGGGGTGGCTTTTAAATATTATTTTATTTATTTATGGAATAAATTAATCCCTAAGGCTTAGTGAAGTGCTTCTAATCTGTAAGGCATCAGACTGAATAAGAACTCACATTAGACATTTTACTTTTTTTTGTCTCCATAGAAACTGAATGTTCAAATGTGTTATTTTTGTCTTTGGAGTCGTTATGTGCCTTAGAATTTGGACATGTGTTCAGAGGGAAAAAGCTGTGATCTCAATTAAATCATGTTGCCTTATATACCATCAGCAGGTGAATGAGATGTTTTGAATGAAAAATAAACTCTAGAAAGAGAGAAATTCAGAACTCTGTATTGCAAATACACTAACCCTAATGTTCCATCAACTTGCAAAATCTATACAGAGATGTATATCTTGGTTAGAATATCCAGAGCCAGCACTTCGTTGCTGTTGCACCTTTGAAATGTAATTGCAATAAGGAAGGCCATTGAAGGAGGATTATCAATATGGCTATGTGAAATTTAATCTCAGTTGGTACTTTGTTTCTCAGCAGACATTGTAATTCCTCAAAATCAAGGGAAAACACCACTGCAGCTAAATTAAAGTTCAATTTATTTGGCTTTTTAATATGGACTTTTATAAAGAAAATCTGTTGTCCCAAGTAGGATAGTTCAGAGAATGAAGAGCTTCAGAGAATGGCGCAATAGTAGAAAGGTTCAGTAGCAGTGCTTCAGAGAATGACTGCTTTCTCTTCTATGACTTGAGAGAAAAGCTAGTATTTATTTTTATTGGTTTTGGATACAGGTAATGAAATTCAGTTGCTGAGCATTGGTACTGTACTGAATTGGTACATGTTGGTATAAAAAGATCATCACTTCCCAGTAGGTATTGAGACTCACTCTCTTTTTAAATAAATATATTTTTATTGCATGAAGGACAATTAGAATGAGTGATGGTAAAACAAGAAGAGCAACTATAAACAAAAATTAAGACAACGTGAAGTCACATTCATTGTGTCATATAATAGTTTACCTTCTTTTCTGTTGCAAGTCAGAAAGGCAAAAGGAGACATAGTAAAGGGAAACCACAGGAAGTGCAGAAAAGATGACACCTAGAACATAGTGACAGGCAGAAGCAATACCATGCAGAGCCAGAAAATTGTCAACATATAGCAGAGAACAAGCTTGATATTTATACAGATGCTGTGACACTAACACAAGCATGCATTGTGTCTCCATAGTGAAGAACTTTGCTGCCTCCAAGCTACTGCACAGTAGAATCTCTAATTTCTCTTCAAAGACTTCAGCTTAACTAAAGCACAGCCACAAATTTAGTGTGCAAACAACAAAAATCCATGGGGTGCTAAAAAGCAGTTTTAAGGAAAAAGGTAAGCAGAGTTTCATGGAGAGATACACTGCAAAATAGGTCAGTTAGCAGGGGAAAGGGGTACAGTAAACTTTTATGTTCTAGTAGCTGTGTGCACAGCCCTTTCGTTGCATGATGCTATCAAAAAAATGCCATGTTTTATAAACTAAATAGAATTCTACAAGTTTATGTTTTCTTAGGGTATACAAAGTCATTTTTTAAGACAAGTAAATTTGTGTTATCAAATGAACAGAAGGCAATTTATTTGTTCATCATACTGAGCCAAGAGCATATGCTATGGATGGTGTGCTGTCTCTATGCACAGACACTAGCAAATATCTTGTTAGCTAGAAAATATCTGGCTGTATGCTGTAATGTGTATGTGTATGTGTATGTGTATGCTGTAATTTCAATGTTGCAGTGTTAGACTTGCAAAATTATTTCTTGCGTTGAGAATGACAAATAAGCTGCCTTATTTTTGTGAACTGAAAATTGAACTGGATATGGTACTATGTAGGAGTACTCAAATACAACTCTATTCACTCATAAAAGATGGAGAAAGTTTGGTGTAGTATGAAACAGAGTTAATACTTTCATAATCTTCACTATAAATGTGTGGTATTTCATATTTTATCAACATGTTGTTAAAATCTAGAATCACAAAAGAACACAAATTGTAAGGGACCTCTGCAGAACAGCTGGTCCAGGTCCAGCTCAAAGCAATGCCAACTTGGAGTGGCTCAGGGCCTTCTAGACTCAAGTTTTGAATGTCTCCAAGGACGGAGATATCTACAGCCTTTCTAGAAAACCTGCTCCAATATTTGACAGCCCTCAGGGATGCTCTGTTAAGTCACATTCAATTTGACATCCACCAGAAATCCCAAACCCTTTCTGCAAATCTGCCTTGTAATCAATTGGAGACCAACCTCAGCAGTGGCAAGATTATTACATGCCAGGTGCAGGACTTGGCATTTGTCTTGAATGCTATGAGTTTATTATCAGCTTGTTTCTCTAGCCTATTTGGTCCTTCTGAATAGCAGTTCTAATCTCCAACGTATTAACTTTTCCCCCTAAACTGATACTATTGCTGGTGGTGGACTCTGTTCCCTCATCCAAATATTAATGAAGATGCTAAACAGTACTGATACTGGTTTTAACCTCTGGAGATGCCACTGGCAGCCAGCTGCAAACCCAGCTGTCCGGTTGATTTCCCACCACCATAAGAATGGGTAGTCCACCTATCCAAACCCATGGCTATGGATATGTGACTAGGGGTTAGTTATACATATGATATTCATGAATATTAATGCATTGCATTTGTGTTATTCTCACTGAAAACAGTGTGTTGTCAGTACATGATTAGTATTTAGTCAGTATACTAGGATGTTTCTGGCTATGCAGCTGTTTCCACTTCAGTTCAAAGTGTCTTTGGAATCGGATATTTCAGATACAGATATTATCTTATTCTGCATTTGAGTACTGTTCCAGATGAACTGATAAGCAATTATTTCTAGAAGCAGTGTTATATGGCTAAATTTCTACAGGCCTGATCCCAAGAATGCTGAAATCAATGAAAGTACTCCTGTCAGTGTTTCCAGGTTTTGAATGAGACTCAGTGAACTCGCAAGTTGATGTTTAAAAAATGCATCTGAATTACTGAGGCACTGGTGAGAACAGCAGCAGAGTAGAGCATTAAGGAAGTATCTTAAGTATGAATAACTGTAGTTTAAACCTTAACCTGTAACATTTTATTGAATTTACAAGATTTCACTACAGATATTCATGATAGCACTCATCACATGGAAAATTCAAATGGTGGTGAGGCAATAATGCTTTAAACCAGGATCCCAAGCAAGATACTCAGAAGAATTTTGGAAGCACATGAGGTATTATAAAAAGTTTCAAGGTAGATTTGGATCCTTGTCCTGAAACATCCACACATCTCTTAGTGTAGGCAGAGTGGATGTGTATTAGTATTGAGATATTGTAGTGAAAGACACCAAAGAAATAAATCTGTGCACACAAAGATAAGCTCTAGTGCTTTGAGAAATATTCAAGAACAACAGTTTTGCCCTGTGGCTACCTTAGCTGCTTTGGGGAATAATTTTTTCCTTTTCTCATCTAATTGGAAACTTGCTCACAGAAAATTTCAGTCCTATAAGATAATCTCTTCTATAGAAGATCTGTAAAAGCATTGCTATCTGCATTTTAACAAATGTGTGCTTGCATGCATTCACCTATAAATTTGAAGCTTTTCAAGGATCCTTTTTCATAGGATTTTCATAAGATTAGAGATGGTTGTGGAAGTTTTAAGTCACATATGAGCACTTACCTTTATCTATTAAGGCCAATATAATTATGTTCCTAAAGCCTTGCTGTATTTTGGAGAAGAATTTATATTAATTCTTTTAGGGTTAGCATTCAAATTTCAGAAGAGATGTTCTAGCTGAAATCACCCTAAAATATATGTAATCCCAGAACAGAAGCTAAGGATGAAATGACTTAGTTTAAAAAAAAGGGGCCCTGGCACTAAAATGATTCACCCACATCTTTGTAAAACCGGTGCACATTATTTAAAATAAAAGAACCTCAAATTTTTTCATCAGGTCTAATATTTACTTAGGTGGTTGGTTTTTTTACATTGTTACTTTTAATTGTCTTTCATAAAGCCTTTCATTAACAATGGGACTCTCAGTGTACTTTGTACAGAAAGGTGAAGCACCTGAATGAAAAGTCAGAAAGTAGTTTCTCTGAAATAGCTTTTATAATGATTTGATCTGAGATCTTGTATTCATTTGGTCAACTTTATCTGACTTTCTGCACAAGAAAGCAAGCTGAGTAACTCAGATCTGTTTCATATTATTTTTACTTACAAGCTACTTGTTTGTACACTTCGGAATTCTCATTCCATTCTCACTCATAAGCACACACAGAAAGATCAGGTCAATAATATAACCTACTTTATTTCTGGTATTGCCTTGACTTTTCCAAAGTTGCACGTCCACGCAGCAGCTTGGCCAACAGTCAGGGCTGTTGTGAACTGATGGTGAGGGCACCACACGGTCACGAGGAAGAGCTGCCTCTCCTTCCTCTCTGCTGCCAGGCAGAAAAGGCAAGCTGAATAGTAGGAGTACAAAACACCCAAGGAATAGAATCAATACCGCTACCTGCCCCAGTAGCTCCACATGACTGTGGTAGAGAACCATTCCTCATATTCACTGGGGGAAAAGGTAAGGGAGGGCTAAAAAAAAATCGCACTTTTCATAGTCTAATGACTTCTGTATATTGAGCCAGACCAAATTTGGAAATTTCTGTGTCATGAACATAAAATATATAACTTTGCTGTCCACAGTATTTTCAGTTATACAAAGGTACATTAAAAATTACATGGCACATGTGTCTTTTAGGATATTGATCAGATTTTTATGTAAAACTAATACTTCTGTAAATCTGTCATCTTAAGACTAGAGTGAAGGTCTTTGTATCGCTGAGGTAGTGGGAAGTGTATCCTCACACAGCTTCTGAAGCTGTTATTCATGAGCCATCAGTTCTAGCACTGCAACAGAGAAGGAAGTGTGACATGTTTGTGGTTTGTAGTTCTTAATATGCTTTATACATGTATTATTAATAATAATGCAGGAAAAAGTGAAGATATTTGTTTTAGACAAATGCACTTCTTTGCTTTAGACTGTCATGAATGCTTTAATCTTTTTAGATTTCTCATTTTACTTGAAGTCTGAACATAAACTGAAGATATGTTATTAAAAACCTGACAGGTCGTACAAGATCTGATCCTGGAATATGAACATCTCTTAAAAAAAAAAAAGTGTTGCAATTGCACAGAATTAAATGGAGAATCATATACAAAGATGGTGAAGTGAAGAAGATTTTGTAGAAACATGTCCTTTGGTTTGAATCTCAACAGAGTCTCACATTTCTTCACTTAATTTCTTTCTGTTTCAAGTTGAAACAAATCCCAAGTTTGTTCTGAATGTTTTATATTTGTCTTCATGTTGCACTTTACATTTCAGCTGGCTCTCCAGACATGCCAGAGGATCCCCACTACCTGGGCTTTAGTTTAAGACATGTTTGTGTAAGAAGCAGGAATAAAATCTGTTTAAGTTGTGTTTTATTAAAACCAGTGTGTGGGTTTTCCATTGACTTCGGTGTCCTCCTGAGGGTCTTGTGCAGCCTATACAGCATGGTCCTAATCCTAAGTCATAAAAATAATTTTCAATTACCTGGGTTTTAATTTTGCTGAATTAAAAAGATAGACTTTTTCCCCCTTTTTCTAGTCTTCTTGTATAGTCTTCAGAGAGAATTACTTATGCAGCGTGAGGAAGAATAATGCTGTTAAATAAAAATACAAGGAGAAAATAAATATATGTGTGGAGACTATATACTTTTCTCAATTGCAGTAGCAATCATAGAAGTTACAAGTCCTCCTTTCTAACGTTTCCCTTCATCTATTTGTTTCTTCCTTTGAAATAAATCCTGAGAAATAATATGTAAAATGTAGTAAAAAAAAAATCTCAGGATTAATCCAGATGTTGGTTCATGCCAGTGTCAAGACCTCTGCCTCTCCACTTTTAACTAGTTACCTTAAATACTTTTTCTGGTTTGGGCTGACAGCCAGCTTTTAATCAATGATGTCAATATGATACTCGTTCTTGTCTTCTTGTTTCCCCACCAATTTCTGATGTGACAGCTTATCAAACGCCTGGGTGAAATACAGACAGATTACTTTCATCACCTTTCTATCATCTCTTTCCTTGGTCACCCTTTTAAAGAACTCACTTGGATTTGTTTGGCAAATAACTATTAGTTGGAGTCTGGGATCTTTTTTTTTCTGTCTGTCATCCTCCAAGAAGTAGACGTTGTTTTCCTTAATGATTGGTATGGGTGCTTTGCCCAGGGAATAGGTTGATCTAAGGAGTTACATTTTTCATTCCTGTTCTTTCTTGAATAGAGTGGCTAATGTATTTAACCCTTTTCAAGTTGCCGGTCTGTAACAGCACAGACTTCAGCGAGACAGTCTCCTTCTAAAGGCCCAGGTGGATGCCACTCTGGTAACAGGGAGAAGGAAAAAAGAAAACCCTTAAAAAATAAATCTGTTCAAGTTTGCTGATGTTCTTTTAAGCTGGCATGTCACCTGCTGTAGCAGCTTGTGCAGGAAAAGCCCAGAAACCTCCTGTTTGCAATTTCAACCAGTTAACTGTGTTTTGCAGCTGGTTGCACACTGCTGGGCTGTGTAAGCATAGCATAGAAAAATCAAATTTTAGGCTCTACTTCTGAAAGGTTAAAGTAAATGATGAAAACTGAAGCTAGGGCTGTTTCATGGGGTAGTGGTTTTTATTGTCAGTAGCCTGCATGCCACTAAATGGGGGGACAGCCTCTGAACGGGCAGTCCCCAGCAAGAGACTGGCCAGCTCTGCTCCACAGGTGGTGGTGTCACCTTCCAGTTCCCTGCGGCTGCCTCCAGAAAAGGAGATGACCAGGGAAGGGTACGTGTTGGGGCAAATGGGAAAAGCAAGTGATGATACCCACCAGCTCCTAGCTGCTGAAGATTAAGATTCCTGCCTGTTGCGTGGCAGGGCTTTGTGCTGCACCCCATGCTGTCCATGTGTGTTATCATGAGTATCTCTGGAAGATCAAGCCCTAGTGGAAATTCAAACAGAAATCAGCTGCCTGGCCTGTCATTTTTAGATGGTGGTAGAGCTCAGGAAGGATTCAGAGGTCTAGTTCTCAAGCAGTAACCTTTAAAAACATTACCACATTACCACGAAGGTAATTTCCTGTCCATCAAATAAACTATCTGTGAAGAGCAGAAGATGCTGGATTTGTTGGAGTGGGTCCAGAGGAGGGCCACGAAGATGATCAGAGGGCTGGAGCACCTCCCCTATGAGGACCGGCTGAGAGAGCTGGGGCTGTTCAGCCTGGAGAAGAGAGGGCTCCGGGGGGACCTCATTGCAGCCTTCCAGTTCCTGAAGGGGTCCTAGAGGAAAGCTGGGAAGAGACTTATTACAAGGGCAGGTAGCAATAGAAAATAGAATGGTTTTAAACTGGAAGAGGGTAGGTTTAGACTAGATATGAGGAAGAAATTATTTACTGTGAGGATGGTGAGACACTGGAACAGGTTGCCCTGGGAAGCAAGGCCAGGTTGGATGGGGCTTTGGGCAACCTGGTCCAGTCGGAGGTGTCTCTGCCCATGGCAGGGGTGTTGGACTGGATGATCTTTAAGGTCCCTTTCAGCCTAAACCATTCTCTGATTCTGTGATTCCATATCTAGACCTGTTTTAGCAGCCGATTCCACTGATGTCCATATTTAAGGCTGCCTGAATCTCATATATAATTTCTAAAATCTAGGTCACACCAAGTGACACACAGTATAATAAAACATTCATGTGCATTAAGTGGGTTTCACAGAATCACAGAATCACAGAACGTTAGGGATTGGAAGGGACCTCAAAAGATCATCTAGTCCAATCCCCCTGCCAGAGCAGGAACACCTAGATGAGGTTGCACCGTTTCTTTCCCTTTGCAGTCTCCTGTGTTGGGGACTTTTCTCTGATATATGTTTACTTCACTCCTTTAAGACTCCTATGCAAATGTCTGGAAAGTTCCATGTTAGCTTTTCTAGTGCTGAATTATTTTCCTGCTCTCCCATGCAAGGACAAGAGACCATATGACCTTCTTAGCTGAGGATCCCATAACAATGGAGGCTTGATATTACTTCTTTGACACAATGCAAATACGTACATTGTGCTAATGAAATGTATTACTTCAGAATTAATTCTGTAATACAGTTCAAGTGTATGGATCGTTAAATAGCTCTCATAGTGCAGAGTTGCAAATCAGAGCCAATCTATTCATTTCCATCCCTTTATAACTAAGAAAAGGATCTTTTTCTATTATTTTATCCTTTGATTATCCCTCTATTTCATCCTGTAGAGAAGGACAAAATTTAATATTGCTCTTTAGATTTGGATTTAAATACAGATATGAGCTGGCTTAATTAATCATCAGTACATATGACTAAACTGTATAATACCTACCAAACCAATTAAAAGATAGCTAGCACTGTCAAAGCAACTTGACAGTATATAATGGAAATACAGTATATAGTGGAAAATAATAATAAAGACATAGTGCTCAGCCTGCAGACTGTTTTGCATGTCTCTTTTCCCAGGCAGTGGGGAATTCACAAAACACTGGATAAGGTACAATAGTTGAGTCTCCAAGTGACAGAAGCAGAGTTTTAGATCACTACTTACACCCAGTGTACTATATTCCCATAAATTATTTGATTTAACTTATTTTTACAAAGGAATAGATATAAGAAAGCTATATTATAATATTCAGACAGATCAAAATCTTTCTCCCATGTCCATATCCTTAGCTCACTCAAAACCCACATAATTTAAAAAAATTACTTTGTCTTTCTACCTTTTTGTTTAATGACAGTGGTACAAATAAAGACTCACTTTTCTTGTGGGTTTTAGTTTCAAACGATGACCATTTTAAAAGCTTCAGAAACTTGGGGGAGGGGGTGAAAGAGGGACAAAGAGATCCATTATCCCATCCATGTTTGTTTTAACTAACAATTGCACACTGCTTTGGTGTGAGTCTTAGTCTTAGTGAGTCTAAAAAGAAAGTGACCTTCACAAATTTAAATGTTTCTCCTATGTCACTTCAACATGACATGATTTACTGTAATGCTGAAGAATAAAATCCAGTAGCGTCTTTCATTGCTAATTAATTGTAAATGTTGCTCTGGAAATTTTGTCCTTTTCATGGAGGTGGGAAGGATTCTGTGTGATTGTAGTTGCTATATAAAACAGGGATGGAAAGATCATGCTCACTCACTCCCAAAAGTCTCATTGAAATTGTATAATTAACAGCACTGACATAAGGTGTCTTTGTATCAGGTAAAAAAATTTTGATTTAATTGAGGTAACTGTTAATTCTGCTTCAGTGGATGTTTTAGCCACGAGTCTCCAGGGAAATCCAATCCCAAAAAAGAAATATAATCAGCTGCAAATGAGACTCAGCTTTTTACCGTGCTTTTAAAAAGACAGGCCATGCTGAAATACAGCCCCAGGTTTGTGGTATCGGGTGTGCTAGCAAGTCATGCAGATTTTACATACTGCAGCACACTGCCATTCAGAAATAAATTAAATAAATAAAGTGCAAACTCGAGCTTCTCTCCATGGCAACTGCTGCATTACTTGAGCCTCGTGCCACTTGCTGAACAACATAGAAAAATAAGCCAGCAGCCAGCACGGGAGAAAATAAGAGGGAGAGGTTTGTAAGATCTGTCCAGGCTGCCAGGTGTGGACTTTTTGTGGACTTTTTATGGACTTTTTAGGGCTGCATTTTTCACCTTTGTTTCAGTATGTTCTGTTGTATGTTGTAGTTTGTCCTCACTGCAGCTTACGAGGTAGGAGATGAGTGACTAATGGGACAACCAAAGTCTGGATAGTGCAGATCCCTTTTTCCCAGCAGTGGCCTGGTCTGCAGGTCCCGTGCGCAGGTACGCAGGAGGAAGAGCAGGCTGTCCCAGGGCTTTCCCAAGCTGTCAGCACCAGGTCACTGCAGTGGCTCTTCCCAAAAAGCACAAAGCTGCACTTGAAACCAAACTGCAATAACCAGGTAACGAAGCAGGCTGTTGGCAACAAGTAACACCAATCCCTGAACTGTATTCAGCCCTGCAAAAGTTGTCAGTTGTACCTACTTAACTTCTGTCACTGACTCCATTTTAGTAAGTAAAATGGGCCACTGTAAGTGAGAAAAGTGCTCCCTCTCAGGACAGCATTATCTCATCAGAAATGCCCTGGAGAAAGGGCCCCAAAACGTGGCCAGGTGTTGCGTGGTGAGAAGCCAGTGGGAAAGGCTTCAGCCCACCCCAACAAGTGTGCTAATGGTTAAATTCCATGGAGGACATTGGAGCAATGCTTACATGTCTGCCCCAATCCTCTTCAGGAGTTTTCAGATAAAAATGCTAGAAATAGGTAGACATCACGATGGCATAAATGAGGCCTATGCTGTTTTTTACAGTTTTGCACTTTGTGCAGACTTTGGGGTGGAGCTGACAGAGTAAGCAGCTGCAAGGGCCAGGTTTGCTTCTCAGCTAGCACATTGATTTGGCTAGGGACAGGCTGGCAGTCCTCTAGGAAGCTTCTTGTCTTACTGCAGAGATGTGATTCTTACCGTGTTTCTGATCTTTTTCCTGGAGGACCAGGGAACAAATTTCGTGACCCGCAACTCCACCATATGGAGTCCCTCCAGGTCTTCTGTGTTCCAGGGTTTCTCTGCTAAAGCATTCTATATATTCCCCAATTTTTTATTTTTTTTGTACTTGATGCCATGTGAGAGATGGAGACTTTGTATACAGACTTTAGAAGTGTGCACTGAGCAAGTGTACATAAGGGTAAACTGTGCACTTTGCAACTGTGTGTGTATATGTGTATGTGTATATATATACTTTTTTATATGTATACATATATGCACTCTTCCTTAGCCCATTTCCAAACCAAATCATAACGAGATTTTCAGAAGTAATTGCTTTAAATCCATTTTATGTTATAAATAAAATGTTACTCCCATTTTACATTAGGCAAACATTTTCTTATACTTTGTAAATGTGCTATCTAGAGAACTGCTAACTTACCAGCACTGTGGCAACCAGCAACCAGTGCTGGATCAAGAGACAGGTCGCTACTTAGAGAATTAATGCAGGGATGAGGAAATAAAACCAACTTTGTCCATTTTTGTTAACGATGAATTGACTGTAAATGTCTTTGCAGAATGCTCTCTTACCAGATCAACAGGTCAATTTGCCAGGTGAATTCCCCAGTCACTGGATTAAAGAGACACACTCTTCATGAGTCACTGGATACTTAATTTTTTAAACAAGATGGAACAGCTCCAACTGGAGAGAAAATAGCATTAGTCTGGTGGTTAGGGTACTCAGCTGTCACTGAGAGATGTAGAGTCAAGTGCCTGCATCAAAGCAAGCCGCATATAGGCACCAAGCGGGACATCTGACCATTTGCCCTTTGACAGTTCTTTAATACAGTGTTTACATCTCATCTTACCCTGAAAAGTTTTGAAATGTCTTGATATTGCTCCAGCAAAGATTAAAATTAAACCTCATTTTAAAAATATTATTTATGAGGAAGAAGAGGCTGGCTAGCTAGACTTCCTGATTGATTGTTCAGAATCAATTTTAAGTCATTTTTTCTACTGAATATGCAAAATTTGGTAGATTTTGTAAATTGAATTTATTAAGAGAGTGTACATATGTGCATGTATGATTGAAGGAATAGAGGGAGAAAAGAGGAAAAAAAGATGTCATGAGGAGAGTAGTCAGAAACATCACTTTACAGATGCAGTTGTCCAATTTAGAGGAAAGTCCTCATAGCTGCAAATTTTGCATTTCCTACTGGCAAACATTGAACAGCTTTGCTCTTCTACCATGCCTTGTGTGCAGAAATGCTCTCTGCTAGATGATGTGCTGCACTTAAAGTCAGTCAAGGTCTTTTCTTCCTTTGTGGGACTTCTGCAGACTCAGATAAAGTGGCAGCCTGCTTGGAAAAGCAGAGGGAACAGCTGAAGGCAGTACTTGAATGTCCTCCCGTTATCACTGAGGGTTATTCAAACATGTGTCTTTATAGCTTCAGGTCATAGCTGTGTGGTACTTTAATACATGTAATCAGGTAGATACATCATTCTTAATACAGACATTTTAGAAAGCTGTGCTATTTCAGGCTTCTTTAGGCTGCATATGTTACACGCTGGCTATGACAGCTCTGTGCTATAGCATAATTCGTGAAAGTTTTTTCTAACATAATTTCTTGAGGGGGGAGACAGAAAATAGATAACATATAATCAGAGTGGAGCTTTAGAGATGTGTGCAATAGCAGAGTCAAGATGTGGAAACTTTTCCTCTGACTAGTGTGAGGACCATATGCAACTCATTGACTTCAGCAAAAGGTGTATTTTTATGTCCAAAGGTGGATTTGAGCCTTCAAGACAGAGTTTGTGTGTGTTATCCTCATATGGTTCCTGGAAGTGGCTGTAATGGATGTTTTACAGATATGTGCAAAAGCTCAAAATCACTTCAAAGGATAGTTAGTCTTTGAAGTACTCAGCCAAGAGTAATCACCTTATCAAAATTTGAAGTGACTTGCTGAAGTAGTCATTTGGGTGCTGTACCCAGATAATAAATGTTCAGAAGGAGACTTACTTTGTATGTCTATACTATTCTCATGTCTCTGAAAATCACATCCACATTCTCAGCCACCTTTAAAGTAGTTTCGTAGTTACTGGTTGCAGGGCAGACACTGTAGACTACAGCTTTCTGTGACTTGCTCAGTACACTCGTTTATTTGTACCTTGTGCTCAGAGCTTTGCAGCTGCGGCAAAACATCTGGAAACACCACCTTGGAGGAGCTGTTGCTGACTGCAATGTAATCAGAAACTGTATGTGAAGCTGAGGGAGCCAGATGTTGGTTTTGGGTCTAAAAGTCTGTTTTCTAGATAGACACAAGATTGGTCTGTCCTGCTCCAGGACAAATGGGAGCTACTTGAATGTGGCTAAAAACATCCTCACTCTAAGCTAATATACCCTCCCTCGCAATAGGTTTATTAGCTCAGACTCATCACCATGCTAATTGCTTTTCATATCTTACAAACACAAGCTATGCAGGATAGACAAGTGAACACATGTCTGCTTATAAATAACTATTCAGACATTGAATGAGCCAAATTGTTGTGGTGGAAATGTGAGTGAGACACAGACGCTTCTTGAGCCCAACTGTCTCCTCTGGATTTCCTATAAAAGCCTGAATACTGTGTGCCTCAGATGGGATGTGAAAGGGATTTGGGATACCAAGTTACCTTAACTGAATTTCCCTCTGCTTCTTTTTCATCTGAATGGAAAGCATCCCAAATCTCAGGTTTCTGCTTGGCATAAAAGAGCAAGAGTAAATCTTTTTGTGTTATTTATCTGTTGAAAGAGAGAAATAACTAGAGACAGTTTATTAGTCTATGAAGAGAACTGGCTCATTGCTTCTGTCTTTAGCAGTTCTTTTGTGTTCATAGCTTATCTGAATAGTGCATTAACTAAGGATTCAGGAGATCTAGATATTAAAGTAGTCTGTTGCATGACTTCTGTCAAAAAAATTCCCTTACTTTACTATTTCCCAATTCATAAATTGTGAATAATGTCACCAACTATCCCATCAAGAAATCTGAGGTGTACTGATGTGCTGATAAAGAGAGAGGTTCATATTAGAGAGAGGTATTATTATAATAATTTATTTCTTTGTTCACTGAACAATAATTGTGGGATCATACTTAGTGCATATATGTATTAAGATAGGAACTTGTACAGATATCTTGAGAGGGCTGCTCACTGCAGGACTTTAGAAATAGCATTTGAGGAAGTAGATTAAATAAGTGAAAAAATGCCTGCCTTGTGTCTGAGGGGACTTAGGTGCTTCCTACTCACTACCTGGTACAGTATGTTTGAGATGAGCAAAATCAGTGACAAAGTGTTTGGTTCTGAGGGAATATTAGAGATAGTAACATAATGCATATCTGAGATCTAAATCTTTGGACTTAGAAAGATGGATAGATCCTACTTAGATAGATAGGCGGCATATATATTATATATGTGTGTTGCCAGACCAGATTTGAGAATCTAGATCCCCCTGTAAATCTATCCCTGAAAGTGAGTTCTCGAAGTTTGAAACAGGAAGTCTTTGTCAAAATGATTGCTTAAATTCTGGTATGTCACATGTATGCAAGTGCCAGAAAAGAATGTGAACTGAATTTCTTGCCAGAACAAGGATGTGAACTGTATTTCTTTTGAGAACATTATCAATCATGAGCAAACATGAACTTCACAAGAGTAATGCAAGCATCTGTACAGTTGTGCACAGAGATGAAGCAGGTAGAAATTAATGACTGTAGAAAAGGAGACTGTCACACAGAAAGTTTCTGAGACCCTTTTCATCTCCACAGCTTTCAGTCTTATATTTCTATTAGAGAAGAAAAGGCAAGAAGGAAAAACCAAAAGAATTGGAGGATCCATTTTGGAACAGTATGTGCCATGTTAGTAATGGTTTTCACATGCCAAAACATTAGGTTTTGGTGAAAAATGAAAATAAATTCTAATAAATTAAGATGGGGGGGAGAGGGGGGAGAACTTGATTTCTTTAGCAATAGTTTGATAACAGTTGTAGCACAGATGAGTTCTTTTAAGAATAGTGGGGAAAAGCTACATCATTAATGGCAGCATATTTATCTTATATTCTTCTCCAGGCCCTGAATATTATCGAAGAACTTTGTGCCAAACATAATAAAATGGCCAGGATTCTCATTATATAAATCATAAATTGCTGAAGTCAAATATGTTATGAGGGAAACTGGCAATGTGATAATCATGCACTCCTGTCACTAAATTGTATGAAATAATGTATTTATGAATATGCTAACCCTCTAGACCATTTACTGGTAGAGTAACTGGAAGAGTGTGCAATGGGAATATTTTATTCTTATTGTCATTTTTTTATTGCTACATAGCCTATAGTGATCATACATCACAGTACATTTGAAAAGTACTATAAATAGGTCAGGATGCCACTGTTTGCCCAGTCACAGTCAGACACTTGTAATAATATCATTGTAAGAATTTCAAAATCATCTGAGCAATAAATTAACTTGCAATTCAAGGGAAATGAAAGTCAGTCAATGTAAGTTGGGCTTTTGTTAAAAATATGGAGTTAGCTGGTTTTACTGATGAAACACATGCTTCTCATATATAACTCTTTTAAATGATTCAGGTGATAGTCGTCAAAGAAATACTGGCTAAGATAATTTTAGCAGTTTAATAGTAACAAGTAGCTAGCTTTCACACATTGAATTTTAAAAAACTATTTATTGTTAAAATCATTACTTTTAGGTATTTTTAAAAACAGTACTTGTATACTATAAATAACTTGGGCTTTGGTATCTCTAACAGTAATAGTTCCTACCTGTAAGAATTAAAACATAGTCAGCCAATCTACCATTTCTCAATTTTAGGGTTGTTTGCAAAGAACATGATGTAATTATCATGTATTAAATAAAATTATACATCAAAAATAAATTTTCCCAAATAAGAAGTTTGGGGAAGATGTGGATAGGATTAGAAGGAGGACAGAGAAAACAGAGAAGAGGAAAGGGTCAGTGAGTGAGTTCTGTGTTACTCAATTACTTTCCTAATGACCAGGAAAGAATTTGAAGTGAAAGGGATTAAAAAGAGAAACAACAGTTTCCATCCTTACCAAATGGGAGAGAGGAGAGTGAGACATATAGAAGGTATCCACCAGATCTTTTGGGTACTTCCCAGAGCTCTGTTGTGCGTGCTCGAGGGAGCTGCCTTCCCCATGCTCTTCTTCCTGTATATCTGTGGGAGCTGGAATATGCTCCAGTCCCAGTTTTAAATGAGAGACACACCTCAGCTGAGCTATGGACCCCAAGCTGTCTGGCCGTAAAGTCAACCAAGATGGTAAGCACAGAGGAAGGAATGAGCTATCATGTATAAATTAAAACTGCTTTCTTGATTTATCATTCGGTCCTTTAGCTTCACTTACAATTTTGAAATTGAGACATTTTCTCTGTTTTTCTAATGTCCCTGTGTTTAGAATGACCTTAGGTAATGCTGGCAAGCACAAATGTGTTGGGCAGAACTCAGTTCCAGATTATAATACCAAATATAGCTGTCTACAGATGAACTGGATGTCTAAGTTCCCATTAAAATCAGTGAAGGTCTCATCAGTGGAGCCCCAGCTCACAGTGTGGACTCTGTTGGTTGTATTGAATAAATCCTTGTGTATATGGCATGTCACAGACCAATCTAACAATTTATCCATATATCTGACTACATACCAGAGCCTGGGAATGTTTCTGGGCATTATTTAATTTAATTTAATAAATTATTTAATTAGTCTACTTAATGCTCATAGACAGTGCTTCTTATTTATATAACTTTCAGGCTTTTCCTTTAATCCAGCATGATACAGCTAGACTTGAAGAATGTTACAGTGCCATGAAAAAGATGTAGCAATTTGGTTACAGATAAAGAAAAAAAAACAACCCAAAACCCACAAAGAAACATGGATCCAAGAAATAATGTTCATGTTGTTTTGTTTCCACCTTTCCACAGCTTATGATGATAACTCAGTATTGGTGCAACAATGCAACGTTTCTCAGGATTTTCTAGTAATGCACACAGAACAAGTGGCATGGGAAGGTAAATGGTGCCATGGAAACAGAATTTAGATATTGCCTTGAGCAGGATGGTACTGTAGTGTAGGACTAACAAAAGCATATATAATAATTATATTAAATATAGTCTAAATGTGAGTGATTCTTACATGGAAATAGAAGCTAACTCAATAAATTTATGTTTGCCTGTTTTCCCAGTCCTCCTGCACTCCCTCCAAAAGATCTATTTCGCGGGACAGTGAAATATGAGATTGTTATTCTGTAGCACTGTGCCTACTGACTTTTAGAGGTAACACATGCATTTTTGTACTGTATTTGAATACATTCTCAAGTCAGATTTCTTCCCATTACTTTTGCTGTAGGTATAATACTGTCAGCTTTAAGCAAGCTTAAAAAATCTCTTTCATCATCAACTTCAGTACAAACTGAAATTATGACAGCAGATAAAAGAACAAACTTAAACTCAAATGTTGCTATGCAGATAGCCGAGTCAAAAGGAAAACTAGTTTTGGGTGGATTAGGTGAATGGCAACATTTTTTTAAATACTTGTGTTACCACCTTCTCTTAAAATTAATGCAATTTAAATGAAAGGTAGAATGTTTCCTTTATTTCATTCTTTTGCTTGTGCATGGCTTCTTTTTCTCCAAATGTTGCTGAATTTTTGCAGCTTCCAACAGATTTTGGTGTCTGCATGCTGAATCTATTCTTTGCACCGCAATGTCTTTATTACTGGGAACATCTCTTCCTGTATGTTTGAAATTCTTCTAGCTATTATGAACTATAAATAGCATCATATGGGTGAGATAAAATTCTGTATCCAAAATAATTTAACAGGTTTTAAGTTTTTGTCCCGACTGGTTTTGAATGAGCTGTCACAAGTATGCTACAATGCCTAGAATGTGTGTTTTAGGATTTAGGACATGAACACATAAACAGTTCATAACTAACAGTTGCTTTGTATTATATTTTATAACCATCATATTTGCAATCATATTTCTGGGCCTGAGAGCTGGAGAGGGGCAGGCAGAGCTCAGGAAGGTGGAAGAGCAGGAGCACTGGTATAAGAGCAGGTGAACGGACACACAGCCCTTCCACTAGCATTGCCCACTCTACTCCACTCCATCTCAGCGCTGCTGTCAGTGGGCCCATCAAAGCCACTTTGACAAAGAAGGCCTGAGTAAACTCAGAAATAGAAACTCCCGAGCTGCCTATGAAGAGTGCAGCTGTATTTCACATTACAGAGATTGAGTAGCTGAGGCAGAAAGACTGTCACTTGCCCAGGGTTTCAAATCAAACCAGCACCAAACCAGTAATTAAGACCCACGAGTTCCTGATTCACAGCCTTCCATCATTTGCCCAGATGCTGCCACTTCACCATTCCTTTTTCTTTTTTTCTTTTTTTTTTTTTTCCCGGAAAGTTAACTGCATTTGTGGATTTTAATTAATTTCCCTTTGAAAGACTAGGGCATGAGAGCCTTTACATGCACTGGAAAGCATAACCAGTAGTACTAACCTGTCTCTTGAAAATTGAGAATAGGATATTGAGCTCAGTTTTGTGTGTTAGAGTGAAATATTTATCACAAGAAATTTAGGGAAAAGGATGCTGAAAGGTCAGATTTTTCATTATGGTCTAGCAGCAGAAAGGACAGCACAGATCTTCAGAGAATAGCTAAGATAAAAATACTACTTTGTTCTTAACCTTACCATGCAGACTCTTCATTTATTTCAGCAAACTCTGTCCTATTGCTTTTCAAGCCTTTAACTCCATTGACATTCACCTTCACAATTTCAACTTTACTGCTTTTCCTTTCATTAATTCTTCCACACTTGTAGGTGCGCTTTTTTTGCATGCTCAAAAGCACTTCTGTGAAAGGAAAATCTTTGCAAAAGGAGTAGTTGTGTAGCTTTTTCCACTCTCTGATTCATTGTAAACAGGTGATCTCCTTTTTTAAAAAAGTGCGAATTCTCCACTCATTCTTACCTGATAAAAGTTGAAACTTTTCTGCAGTTTCCAGGTGCCCTATGTGCAGCCTATGATCTGGGTAAAACCTGAAAAATATTTTTTGCAGCTTTCTAGTTGCTCAGCCACACATAACTTAAGCCTTCACATTTTTTAATAATTTTAGACTTTCAGACAATGCTGTGTTTGACTCCTGTCAAACCTGTCCCTGCATTTTGGTCATTGCCATCAACTCATATTTGTTTTTAGGAATGGAAGAAGTCCTCATCATGAAGAAAGGAGTCTTTTATCGTGAAGTTCTCTTCTAGTAACTAAAGCATTTTCTCCTTCTCTTGGGTTTCTCTTCACATATTTCTATACCTTGCAGAGCATGATTACCCTTTTTATTTTGCCTTTAAGACTTTGTAGTTTGCCTCGTTCTTGTTGCTGTTATCTGTTGAGATGTAACACCCTGAGTCTGGCATCTTGTCCCTTCTGCACTACACACTCTACAAATGCAGAAAATCAGCTCACTGTTGCAAATGTATCACCCTCCCGATAGAAGACCCAGAGAGAAAAGGGAGGAGGTACACACTGCAAGCAGGGTGATGTTCAGAAAGCAAAAAACAGGTTCTGTTTTTTTTAGTATAGTGCAGCCTGTGTGAATCATGAAGAGGAGTTATCAACAGGAGTACCAGAATAGTAGGGAAGAGAGAGTACTAAAATGAGAAAATGAAAAAGAGATGAATAAAAGAGCTTTGTGAGTTGACCACAGTTTATCTCATTTAGGTTTTAATTTTGATGCACAATGATGGAGAGTTGACGTAAACATTTAGTTGTAGCAGAAAAAGGCCCCAAATAAGTAGTGACTCAGATTAAGGGATACTCTGCAAAATACTCCGAGATCTAAGAAAGCAGCAATAGAAAAGACCTATTATTTGGCTGGTGAGTCATTTCTAATGCAGAATATTTTCTCCATAGTGTATTTTTCCATTGACTTAGTTACTCAGAAAACAATTTAAGCACATTTTTAAGTTTTGAAAAGCTGTCTTCTGGGCTTTGTTTTGTTTTGTTTTTGTCACAAATTTGGCTTTGCCTAGACAAAACAAGACAGTTGGCATATCTGAAGACAGAAGTCTCAGGACTCCAGCCATGCAGTGAACTAAATTCTATTTTTATTGCTAATGATCAAAAACAGAAAAACAAAAAGCAGGTGGTAGCACCACCTACTGCAACTTTGCAACCCCCAAAAAATCACCAAAATTCACATTAATTCAGCAAGCAGAAGTCAATTGAAAAAATGACAGGTTCATTTTGGCCAAAAGTGTTATTTTGTATACCAGATAGAATATTTATACTAAAATATACCTGAAACTTAACAATATAGGGGGGAAAAGCCCCACTTTTTAATAAGTTTTTTTAAAGTTACTTTCTTACCTTCAGATTTTTAACTATTATTGAGTTGGAAAGTCTTTCCAATTGTCTTCATTTAGACTTTTAATAATTGAGGGAGGTTCAAAACTAGTCTTTAAGTAGTCAACTAGACAAATAAAATGGAACACAGAAATAAGACCCTCTGTTCCTTAGGCCAAACTAGATTTAGTTACACACACTTCTTTCATGTCCTTGCTGCCTGGCTGTCCATTTGTATTTAGGTCTTGACTCTGGGGAATGAGATGGACACCATTGCATTCTTCTGTGGTACAGGGTTATTATTATTTAGAGTACAGAAGTAAACTGATGTCTCAGTCAAGCACTGAGTTATCAGTCATCAGATTCTGTTGACTAATATCTAAAGAGTTGTTTAAAGCTTTTTTTTTGTTCTTAGACTTATATCAGTTTCTTTTAAAAGACATCCTCACTTGTATTTGGCATTGTTTTCCATCTTCATCTTCTAGGAATATTTTTTTTGTTTCCTTTCAGGAAAAAACTCTGCTTTCTTTTTTTTTTCAGGATGGGCTTTTTCATTCCTTTTTTTTTTCCCAACACAATAGTAATTTTAGACAACTAAAAGCTGTAACTGGACCTAGGGATTGAAATTCACCTGATGAAGGATACTGAAATTCTATTTAATTCTAATTCAAGATAAAATCTCCAAAATTGTAAATTCTTCAGCCAGAAGAATTCTACCAGATTGGGTAGTTCCCATGGTGAGCTTGTCTCAGAGCTGCAAATGTTGCCCAGGCTGCAGTCATACTCCTAAAGAGCTGAGGGAGGGATCCAAGGGAAAATGAATTTGTTTCCCCTGGTGAGTTATGGTGAAGCTTTGCTGGGATCAAAACATCTTCATAAAACATCCTGACTCCAGTGAACAGGAGCCAGAAAATGCTAGATAATTTTCTGTGCACCATTGATGTTAGCAAGATTTCTTTCTGTTTTTTCCGTGAAGGCTTGGCTTTATGCAAGTATTTGATTGGTGTGAACTATTTCTTTTTCATCTGCTGATGAACTTTCTTTTACCTCATATGCTATACTTTTTAAATACTTTTCAAACAAATGTTGGCCTTTCACCCATTTCAACAAATCCAGGCAAAATAATGTTCCATTTAATTTTGCTGGTATTAACATTTTTCTCACCTGTGGTATGTATAATAAATGTACTGAATGTTGGGGTATATTGATAGATCGTGTCACAGGAGACACAAAATGATGAAACAGATGTAAGATTAATGGAGAGAAACAATGCAGTGTTGATAGCTGATGAGAAAATCTTGAACATGTTTAGACAAATAATCTCTAATAAAAAAAATGCAGTTTAAATGCCAGGGAATGTTAATTATGTACAGTTTAATGAGGAAATTAATTAAGGCACAGCACAAGTACAAATTAAGAATTCCTGTTGCTTTTCTCAGCAGATAACTGGTAGTTTTGAAACACTGAGAAAAGCCAAGCTTGAGACATACAAAGCTATTACAGGGCCTATTATTTCATGCAGAGGTGAGTTGTAGGCACATATTGAAAAGAAAGTTAACTTCATAAAGGAACTACCATGAAGAATGTGGAGCCATTAGAAAAATGATATATGTTTAAAGAAGAAAAATCTAAGAAGTAAGCTAGTGAAGTGGTACATGCAGTGAAATCCTAGCAAGGAAAGTAGGTCAGGCATGTCATTAAGATTATGAAAGATGCTTCCAATTATCTTCTGAGAGGTTACACCCCATTTTTTTTTTTACTTCATGGACATGGAAAACCAAGAAGATTGAGAAAAACATGCAATTTGTTACTGTGAATTACCAAAAATAGGAGAACTAAATATATTCTTGGCTAAAAAGTTTGGACCAATTGTGACAAAGGCTAACGAAAAGTTTTTAGGAGTTGTAGGAAAGGCTTTTAGGATCAGAGACACTGTTAAAGTGTCACATATATACTCCTACAGTGGGATGTCCCAAACATTTCAGACAGAATGAATTCTAGTAATCTGTTATAAACATGATGCTCCTGCTTAGGATGTTGGCTGGAAATTTTTCCAGTTTGCACTTAGCAAGCAGGCAGTAGTTTTCTACCACTGTAAAATTTATGTCTGATAATCCGATGAATGTAAGGAAGTTTTAATTTTCAGCCGGATGTTTTCCTTTCTATAGATGTATCATATTCCTCTAAAGTATTATTAAATGGATGGAAGAAAGACAAGAGGAGTGGAAACAACCAAAGGAAGCATCAGTGGCTATTTGTGAAAGATGTTCAGAGACTCTTTCAGAGAGTTTATAACACATTACATAATACAAACAGAAAAATAAAAAAAATCTACAGCACTTTTCATAAACTACAGATTGAAACAGTGAAGTTACTTTTACTCATACTTTCACATGTACTGTTAGACTTAGATGCATCTCCAGGAGAAGTCTGATTCCTTTAAATGGAAATAAATATATATCATAGAACCATAGAATCATTATGGTTGGAAAAGACACTTATGGTCATCAAGTCCAACTGTTATCTAACTTTACCATGCCCACTTCTAAACCATATCCCTGAGCACCATATCTAGAAGGCTTTGAATACATCCAAGGATGGTGATTCAACCATTTCCCTGGGCAGCCTGTTCCAGTCTTTGATAACCCTTTCAGTTAGAAGTTTTTCCTAATGTCTAACCTAAACCTCCCCTGGTGTCACTTGATGCCATTTCCACTTGTCCTATCAGTTGTAACTTGTGAGAAGAGACCCACACCCACCTCTCTATACCCTCCTTTCAGGTAGCTGCAGAAAGCAATAGTCTCCCCTCGACCTCCTTTTCTTCAGACTAAACAATCCCAGTTCCCTCCGCCTCAAGTTGCACCAAGGGAGGTTTAGGTTGGATATTTAGGTTGGGTAGGACTGCACTTCACAGTCCTACATTGCTACTCCATTTATTTACTATTAGTAGTAGGTTAGTGAGCTTGTTTCCAGACGTGTCACAATAGTAACTTGACAATTACATAAATCAAGTCATTATCTATGTGAGATATATCTGTATCTTCCTACTTAGGGCATCCAAATGTTTGTTTCTTTGTTGCTTTTATTAATTTTTCTAATGCTATTGCTCATCCTTGAAGTTATTGTTTTTCTTTAACAAAAGACCAGGATGAAAAAGTCTATAGCTGTAGCATTTCCAGGCTACATCAGGCTACTCTTTCATTTGAGGACCCAGATTCTGTACTTTCTTCATGAACTATTTTCAATTCCAGTAGTTCTTGAACTAAGTATTAGAAACACTAATACTATTATAGTACTAGGAGTAACTAGTTGCATAAATCTAGTATTAGTTCTTTCATTACTTATGTATTAAATCTAGCATTGTAGCATCAAGAAACCATAAGGTTATCAATGCACACATATAGAGATACTGTAAACTTAGAAGACTAGTATTTATAATCCATAATCCCCAGATGAGCAAACAACAGGAGAAATGGCTACTAACACACAGACAGAGCAGTGATTTACAGATATCATGTTAGTCCTGTGTTTGGGAGTACTTTTAATGGAGTTTTGCACATTATTTATAACTTTTACTCAGAGTTTTGAGAAGACAGAAGTTGCCAAGTGAGAAACCAAACAAAAGAAAACAGCTGGGGATGTATTAAAAGCTCCTGGGTCTACCCGGGGCTGGTTCTGTGTGTCCAGAACACCAGTAGCATAACTCACCAAATGGCAAAGCAAGCCCTGTTGTGTTGTCCTGGACAACATTATCCATGCACATATTTTTACTGCCATCAAGTGTGATTTCCATTAATTAGTTCTGCAGATTAGTTGATGTAGGGAGCTCGAGTACTGATGGCAACAAAGCTGCTGCTGTTCAGGCTTTGGTGAGGTTTTACCAGGACTCTGTGTATATTCTTGGTGGCTAAAGCCTGAGTTGCAATTGCTTAGCAACTGCTGATTTCTAACCAGATTAAAGTTACACGTGCTGTAATCATTCATAATAGAAAAGCATATGATATCGAGCAAGTGTGTGTATGTGTAAGAACAGAGGGCTGAAGATGGACGTAAGCAGTTAATCAGCATGTGGGAGATGGAAAACTACAGAAATGAGCTTGATAGCGTAGGAGACCGTGCCTTCACTACCTAGATGATGTTGTAAAATTTGGAGGGGGAGAAGAGGAAAGTGGATTTGAGTGTAGCATTTAGTGTCTTCTTGTACCAGTGAAAGCATTCCACCAAAATATATTCTGTTCCAATTCTTTAAAAGGTGGCAAGCTTTAGTCACTGATAATTACCTTTTTATAAATAAATCTGAAAACTTCAGATGAAGTTCTGTGGAGAAAACACCCCTTCTCCTTCCCTTTTACGGAATGAGCTGTAAAATAATATCCTATAATATTATATATTAATATTTATA
>NW_010202329.1:0-4216 GCF_000695765.1 Mesitornis unicolor
AGCCAGGAGTGGAGGCACCAGTTGATCGCGTACAGGCTGCGCTGGGCTGGTTTGCAGCTACTTAGGCAGCGACTTGAACTCCTTCCCAAGCAGGCGTCTTGTTTTCCACCGTAGCGGCGTGTGAACTAAATTACTCCTTCCTGCTTCTTCCTCCCCCTTGCCTTTTCTTTCCCTTTAAATCCTGCCTCTGTCTCTCTGCTGTTTCAGAATTTCGGCCCCCCTCCCCTTCTCTCTTGTTAATTTCAATGGTAGGAAATCTTACAAGCTTGCGTTTGACTAAAATGAGAAACAGACAAAGTTTCCTTTCTTTCTGCCTCGACGATGGTGATATTTAAAAATGCATCTTAATTACTGCATTGTGTTTGAGGGATCTTCTCTGCGGAGAGAGTGTCCCAGTCCCAGCTTGGAACGGAATATAGGGAGCGATGAAAGCTGTGAGAGGCACCAGGAGCATAATGACAGTGTTTAGGGACAGCGTCATTTAAATTATATCAGAGTTGTGCAGTTGTAGCTCTAGAGACTGGATAGAAGCCCTGTTACCTGGGCTGGACAAGACGCTTGTTATCTTGATTAAAGGGACAGCTGAGGGACAGGTTTGTCTTAGCAGAGAGGTCATTTAAACGATCCGCAGTTTTTACACATCGCTGAACTTCAGTGATCACAGAGTCCCTTTGACAAAGGCAAATCTTCTCTAAAGTGATTCAGGGATGCAAGTCGTGCATGATCCAAGCAGGGGTTTCGGTGCAGAATTGTTGGTGACTGCTGTGTCTCAACACTTCTTGTTTTCTTGCTCAGACCATGATAGTTGTTAATATTTTCTAGAAACATATCTTTCTCCCCCACTGGGGAGGATGGAGAGTAGTTAAGCTCTCTGCAATTCAGGCTGCTGTTGCCATCCCTACAAATGAAAAGAAAAAATAATTTTGCCTTTTATCCTGTTGGTATTAGTGGTGCTGTTTGACTGACATAAGAAGATTAGTAATAAAAGACTCTTCTTTGTTTAGTTTGGTCCAGTCCTGCCAACCTCTTTCCCAGGGCAGTTGATTGTAGAGGCAGCCATGAGATATGCCGGAGTATCTCAAGAGTGAAGCAAGGCTGAAATCAGTAGCAATTCATAACGGGACTTTTCCCACCCCGATTAGTAGGAAAAACAAAGTACTTGGCAGAAAATTGCATGGCCTCTTAATGCCAGTCATGTTAATATAGTACATTAAAATTAATGGACACCCCAGCAACTCGATGTGCTCTGAAAGCGCTGATGTGAAGAATCTAAAATGCAGGTTTCTGTTTTGATTGCTGCAGCCTGGAGGTGAGAATTCTATTAGCCTCGTGCTCACCTTCAGAGACTGCACGAGATTAAGACTTGTGAAGAGAGTCTGGCATTTTTCTGGGCCAGCGTGTCTCTTCTGCCACGCAGCTTTGACAGGCACAGACGCATCTTCTTCAACAAGCGTTTGCGTTAGACTTAATATATTGAGTTAGGCACTGATATATAGGTGTTTTCCATCTGATTTTTTTTTTTTTTACAAGAGAAATACAAAGGTTATGCTACTTCTTAAGGGTGAGAGAAAGTGCTAGAGTGAGAGGTTATAAACAGCCTAACCTCATTAAGCTGTTTCTCTTTGCTGGAACCTGGGTCAGTGTTGACTTAGCCATGCTGTAAAGAAGTCGGCAGTGGTGCCACAGTTAGGCACTGCAGCAACAGCTGCTGGGGGGTTCTGGGCTGTGCTCTTTAAGAATAAAAAAGAGAAAACATTACTTTCCTTCAGGGAAGAAAAGCAGAGCTTCTGAGCAGGGAATTTGCCTCTCAGCATTGCTGGGCACGGTATGATTTAGAAAAGAGCTGGTTAATTAAACTTATTAAATAAGGTGTTTGTATGGTTTCCTTGAGTCCTTAACAAGCATTTCATTTGCGCTCCCCTTGTGTATTTGCACTCTTTTTGTTGGCGTGTTAGGATAGTGATTGTTCTTGAGAGCTAAAGTCCAACTAAATGAAAGTCACTTTATAGCTCGCAAGCGAAAATGTTTGTAAATGTGCTGAGAAACTTACTATTATAGACAAGTTGTCATTTGCTATTTGAAGAGCTATATTTACTTCTCTGAACTCATTAGCATCTCCTATCAGGCCTGAATTTCTAAGAAAATTCTCCTGAAATGTTGCCTTAGGCTTCAGTGTGCCATTATGCTGTGGTTATTATCTGGCTAATAATGTTAATTCATTCAATCTCAAGAAAGAAGCTTGGCATTTAATTTAAGCCATGCCTCTAGTCAGACCGGGATGTATAAAAAGTCTCTGTGCAGAAGTGCTCTTGTATTTAGGTACAAGCACATGTTTTACATACCAGTTACTGGATACCTGTTCCCTAGGTGGAGAGTATGTGTGTGAAATCATATTTACATAGGTAAATCCCAAGTGTATATATATTCCTTTTAGGAAATGACCTCTTTTCAGCAAAGTGCTAATACATGTGCTTAAGTCTCTTTATAGCCAATAGGAGGTATTCAAGAGCTTGAAGTAAGATTATTTCTTAAAATTGATTTCTTGAATCGGAACATAAAGGTGAACTCAAGTGTACAGATATACTTTATTATGTAATGCATGGATAACTGGGAGTCCTCAGTTTCATATTAACCATGAACTAGAACAAGAATCATAGAAACTGGAAATACAGAAATGAGTTAAGCCCTCAAAAAGAGTTTAAGGTGCATCCCTAGAGGATTGTTTCATTGGCACAAGAAACACATATATGTGCAAGGAAGAATTGAACATGAGCAGATGTTAAAGGTGCATGGGATTACCAGAATTTCTGGTACTTAAGTAGTGTTTGAACACAAATACACACACAGTTGTGCATCCATAGGCTGGGGTAGCGCCTGCTCTGGTTCTGCTCTTATTTACACCACAATCATGCACTATGTTTCCTTGTTTCAGTAGTGATGTGGGAACTGATTGAGGCTCTTTATTTTGAATATTGTTTCATTCCAATTTTAAATTGTTCAAGCAATGAGGCTTTTTATAGCTTTAGTTTGGAAGTTCAATGGCATGGCATACCTTAGTGTAGTGGAAAACTTCCTAAATCTTCTTTTTCTTAATTTCGTTGCATTAGTGCTAGTGCAGAACTCAGCAGGGGCTTGCATTATGTTAAATTATAACTGCATGGAGTTTTATAAGTGGCTAATCTCTCCTTTGGATAGAACACTTTCAGAATGGAGATAGTGATATTAATACTCTAATTTACTTTGCTTTCATATTTGGTAGTAGATCTTCAAGTTTATTAGGCACTGTATTTATCTAGTAGAATACCCAGCAGTTGTATTATAAACATCTGTTTAATTGTGCTTATAAATGCATGAATGTGCTATAAAATGCCATACCTGTAATTGCTTTTCTAGTGCATAAATATGTGTCTGGCTCTTGATTTGGGGAGCTATGAATTTATATGAAATGAAGTAATAAACAGCACACCATTATGTAAATATTGACAAGTATGTTCATTGAGATGAAAGGATAGAGTTTTTATTGAGAATTGGGATTTAGTTCTGCATTTCTCTTTTTAAAATTTACTGACAAAGCAGTAGTTTGGCGCCACTGGAAAGATAGTTGTAAGAAGCTGGGACTCTATGGAAAATGACAATATTGCTGGAAGTGTTGGTATACAAACCTTCCTGGGTAGAGTTTTGAAGTCACTGCTCCTCTGCAGTAAA
Organism: Mesitornis unicolor; assembly: GCF_000695765.1. Taxonomy (NCBI): domain Eukaryota; kingdom Metazoa; phylum Chordata; class Aves; order Mesitornithiformes; family Mesitornithidae; genus Mesitornis; species Mesitornis unicolor. Next base: position 3,706 of record NW_010202329.1, read on the forward strand.
TCTCTCCAAGTTCTTGTTCATAACTGTGCTTAGGGTCATGCCAGTTAGTAAAAGACTAATAAATAAATGAAAGTTTGATCACACTATTGAAGAGGTGTCAGAGACACTTGTGCTGAATTCCAATTTTCTTCAAGGCTTTGGTAAACTTTTATATTCACTCATATGCTGCGTGCCAGTTTGTGCTGCTGCACTGAGATTTTGGCAGTAGTTCACATCTGGCAGGCTCTACTAGATGTGTCCTAGCTGTTTTGAGGGAGGAGGAAAAAAAGCATATTATGATAAAAGATGTAAAATGGCAACAAGCTGGTAGAACCTAAGTGTGTAAAGACAGTAACTGAAAATCTAATACAGATGTTAAAAGCTAAGCTGAGGATGTAAGAAAAAATAAACACATATTGTGGGTGACTTAAAATAATACTCTATCAGTTTGAAGGAGACATTTACTGTATACTAGGTAGATCTGATACCAAAGAGGAAAGTGGATTTAGTGAAAGGAAAGCTGTGCAGCAGG
>NW_010202329.1:4247-18955 GCF_000695765.1 Mesitornis unicolor
AGACCTTGTCTCTGCTGTGGGGACTACCACTGTCTTGCTGTTTTCACCAGTCATTTCCTTCCTTCCCTCCCTGTCTCTCATCCACTGTGATTGTTATCTAACTGGTGAAGGCTTGATCCTGGCTTGGCCACTTTAGCAAGTGGGACCTTTTTATTTGTTTAGTATCTAAACACTAAAGTGATACAAATACAGGTACTATTCAGTGATGTTTTAAGGTGTTAACTTAAGGTATTTGGTTGAAATTTGAGTGCTCTGTCCTTCATAGTGATAAGCAATAACTTTTTGGCCAGAAAACTTGCTTTTGTCTAGTTCAAACTCTCGTCCTGACTTGCTCTTGCAGGCCTGAGTCCTTTATATTTTATTCAGTCTTCCTTACAGACTCAGTACCCTGGCAAAACAGTTTCACAGTGTTCAGCTCTTCAAGCAGTTGTACTGTTTTGTGTTCTGTGGACTGGCTCAGGCTCTAGTGACAGATGTGACCCCTTTGAAACAGGGACGGACAAATGGTGCATTGAAAGTTCATAGCTTCTGCAGTCTCCTCACTTAGAGGTATCTGGTAAAAGCCTGCGGATGCATCTAGCTTTGGGAATAATTTCAGTTCAGTAGTGCCTGTGTCTGTTTTAGTTAGCAAATGGAAATACTCTCTCTTTATCTATTTGTTCACATTTTTTGGGTCAATACACAGCCTCAGGTCACCATTTTTCTTTTCAACTGTATCTAGTGAAATGACCCAGTGAGTCTACTCTTCTATTTTCCTTGCTATACTAAAACATATTAATCTGTTGAGCTTGAATTCCATAAACAAAGTGTCATCCCCATCACTAAAATTACAGGCATCTTGGCAGCACTGGTCAATTAGGTGAACTTTTCTTTAGGGAAGTACGTTCTGACTAAGTGGTTCTTGCCACTACACTTAAGAAATGTGCTAATGTCTTACTATTGCATCGCTGACATCTTGGGTCAGTAACTTTGTGCTTGGAGACAACCTTTTCTGGCACTTCTTTTGCTTGAATAACACAGATCAGACTAATTGTGGTTCCAGTGCCATTATCAGAAACGTTCTCTTACAACTGTGCAGTTTTAGCAGCTTGACAGATCTAAACAGCTAGACAAGTCTCCTTAAGTGGATACTTTTATTATATACTGCAGTAAGAATTTAATCTGATTTTGCCATCCACTAGTGTCATGTGTAAGATCATACATGGGTTTTGTTAATTGTTTCTCCTCACATGATATTTTCCATTTTCTACTACTTTTTGTAGAAGGACAGGATGAAATTTTAAGTGTTTTTATCATAAATGCATTAATGTCTGTTGTTACCAGAATTTCTCTGGTGCTTTTACTTGTTTGTTGCTCTTTAAGATCAGAAAACACAAGCCTGCTGGAAAGGAAGACTGTAAGTGAACTGCCCTTTTCAATAATACGGAACAAACGCTAAGCCTCAAAACAGTGGTTAGGAATTCAACGTTTATAGGAAAACTTTGAAGTTAAATAAGAGTGTAAAGGAGGGAAAGCTTCCTTACTTATGGAAAAAGACTTAGAAAAAAGTTTATGCTTTTGGATGGAACAAATCCCCGATGGTCTCCTGAGCACATCTAAGTCAGTTTCTCTGTGCATGAAGGAGAAATTTTGGATAAATAAAAGGTAAACTGATAGTGATGCAGCAGAGGGGTTGGTCCACTAGATTCTGCTCGTTAACTGCAACATGCAGTCACAGGCTACAGATGCTGAAATATATCTGCAATGCATCTGATGTTGTATTACTCATGTCATTGCTGTATCTTGCTGCTTGATAAAATGTTTCAACTGAGCAGTTCTTCATTTGAAAGTATGTTTGAAACTGATACAATTTACAGAACAGTTGACCTTTTAAATTGTGCTTTCTTCTAAAATTTGCTTAGATAATTGAATATTTTTGTGAAGTTAACTATTTCACATAAAATTATCATTTTGACTTCTAACAGATGTATTCCAATATGAACTGGTAATAGCATAGATACTCTGTAGAGCACATCAGTAGTATTTTTCTATAATATTATTTTAATATTTTAAAAAGGAACCAATTCTTTGTAACTGCTATGAAAAGATCTGTCATTCCAAGGAACTTCTGAAAAGCATTTTTAACTTTACGTAACAATTTCTTTTTTTTTCTTCTGATTGAGAATGAAAAAACTTTAAAATGTTCATTTCTGTCCTTGTGAAATTCCATTTTCCAACCAGTTGTATTGCCTGAGGGTGCAGTTCCTTACCAGCTTGAGCCAATGTAAATTGATGGTGCCAGATTTCTGCCCTCTCCCAAACTGAGCAACCCTCTTTTTGTGCCAACTCTGGCATGCCTCTGATTCCTCTGTAAGCTGCTTCAGGGAGATAAAGCACATTAAATACCTTTTTTTTTTTTTTTTTTTAAATAAAGGGTAAGTTTGTATCACCTTGGTATCAACTTACTGCTTATATAAGCAAAAAAATGGGATGGACCCAAGTGGGAGAGGGACAGCTTAGAAGACAACAGGGTTGCAGCCTAGCACTTGCAGTGATATGGCTTTAATTTGTTGGTGGGACACAATAGTAAAAAAAGAGACTGTTGTGGGTGTTGCTTACATTATATATGTAATGCAGGATATTAAACACTGAGAGGTTAGAGAACATGAGAGGCACTTGGTAAGCTATGCAGCTTTGATTTCTGTATTGGGTTTTTTTCCTCATTTTGCTCGTTCTGTATCATTTTGAACAAATAGAATCAAGGCTTACGTTGATGTATTGCCATTTCCTCATGTACTTTTTGATGTGTAAGATAAAACTATTTTCCTGAACTCAAACTAAACCAAATACACCCCCCTGCAGACCCTTCCACCCCCTCAACAAAAAGAAGCCCCCAACCCCACCTTTCTTGCACTGTTACTATAATCGGGACTGGTAGCACTGCTTCTTATTAGAATTGCCATCAAAAGAGTTTGGGTTTAGTTTCTTAGAAATTCCTCAACTATTAACTGTTTCAGCTAAAATATTCCATGCCAAGCATCTGCCTCAGATTGAATACATTTTTTTCTTTTCCAAAACCTCAGCCAAGAGTTTAGTGACTTACAAGAACAGAGCTAGCAGAGAGGGGAGAAACTGTGGATTTTCCTCAGTTTAAAAATAGTTGCTGACCCCTTCTTTGAGAAGCACTGATACCCCAATGAAACTTGCCAGGTGAGACTGCTGAGATTGCTGAGAAAACAGCCCTTGGTTGATTTGATGGGATGTCAAGTTAGCAACATTTGAAAAAATGAATTTGCTCGTGACAAGAAAAGACTTGATGCATCCTTACAGCTAAATTTTAGGAAAATTGCTATGCACTGGCCATATACCATATGAGGGTGAGCTCTATTTTCTTTGCAATTACAGATCCTCACTGCAGAGGTCTGACCTGGGCAAAGGGCAGCTGCTACAGTATGGGATTTTTGTCAGAGCCGTGGATGCAGAATGCTCAGTAGTGATGTAGCGAATATGGAGGAGAATCAAGCCAGACAGATGGGGCACAGATCTAGTGTAATGTCTCCTGCTCCAGTACCCATTGCAACCAGGCAGAACCTTCCTTCTGCCATCACTGGGTATGGAGTCAGGCCTAACAGTTGTCTGGTTTAATTATTTTTAGTCGTCTTGTCTGCAGCTGAATTACTCTGCCAATCATTGTACAATGCCATGAGACTTGTGTTGAGACAGTGAAACCTGACTGACCAGTGGACTTTATTTACTGGGCTGTTACAGTGTGTTTGTTACCTACGTTCATCTCCAGCTGTATGTGCTGATGGAGAAAGTAATTACACCGTATCCATCTTTATTCTTTTAAACTTGATTCATTTTTGCACAACTTGATGTGGTAGGTTTTTTCCTTTTTAATTTCATATCTCTGCAGAAAGAGCCAGAATGTTTGGTTCTGCTCTGTGGAATCAAATGACTTATCACTCTGCTGGCATGAAATAAAGGGTAGCAAATACAATAAATAACTACTGTGGAGAAGGTAATATAGTATTGACTTCTCAGTACCTGTTAATTTTCACTGATCAGAACATCAGGGAAGAGGGAGATTGAATTTCACTGCCCCTTACTGAGAGCAGATACCTGCTTGTGAATAGTATTAACCTGAAAACTCATGAGGGTTTCAGTTTTGCAACTGATTGATGTAAAAACTAGTAGAGGAACACTTTGCATTACACTTCTCTCATACTTCCTGTAACTTTATGTTGTCATTCTTTGTATTTCTGCATTTTTCATGATTAGTTTAATTTAGAATTTCTTTCTTATCTTCTTTGCTCTTCTGGTGCGTACTCCGGAACTTGATGATGGGTTTCACAGCTCCAGATGTGCAGTATTGAACTGTTTAGATGGAAAAGATGCTTCTCTGTGTAGCTGTAATTTGGGATTTGGACTTGAATCACGCAGATCATGGGTAGCACATCTAGAAAGGGCTCCACATTTTTGGAGGCAGCATCTGTGCTATGAAATGCTTGTTCAGTGAATTTCTATGTGACACACTTTGGCACTAATAGCCAAAGGGAGCTGCAGATGCCTAACGTATGTGTGAAGCCTGTGCCTCTTGGAAAAGCTGATGTGACGTTACATGAGTTTGTGATTATTCTTGACTGGGTCTCTTGTGTCTGTCCTGGTATGTCTTTATTGTGTGTCTTTGAATCTTAGTCTTTTAGTTCACAACACTTACTATTAAAAAATAACAATTGTGTTTTATTTGGCAGAGTGACTGATCATTATATTTTCCATATTTTACAGGTGTTCAAAAAGTCTTCTATGAGAGATGCTATTGAGCTCATACTGTTTTAAATGCCTTTGTTGCTGTTGTTCATAATCATTCCATTGACAATATCAGAAGGAAATTTATTAAAAGAATTCAGAAATAGGGAACTCTCTCCCCATATACTTGTTTAGCACGCCCTCTTGTCATTCCACCTCGGTGGGAAAAGTGATTTTTAATGGGAAGATCAAAAAATTGTAGGTAGAGTTCCCTGTTTTCTTTAATTCTCTCTCCAGATGTATGTGCAAATGCCAATGCTTAGGTTACTTCTCAGATTTAATTTGTCTGTCCGTATAATGGGAGTGCCTATAGCACTGGATTACCTTCTTGTTATCATAATGTGGGTAGAAAAATATTTTCTTCTTTGATGTAAAATTGCAAGTTCTTTTTACAATAATATCTGCAACTGATTAGATAGTAATGTGAATTCATTATTATGGTTTCATTTTTACCCAGAGAAAAAAACCCACTCTGATAGAAGATCAGTATCACATGGTGGTACTCAGCGATTCACTGGAGGTGCTCATTAGCTTAGGGAATCAATGTGAAATTATGACTAATGTGTTGTGCTTTGGGATGTCAGCAAACTGGTAGAAGGAATTTTTCCGATGGTGTGTGTGACACAATGTAACTGATACATTCTCTCTTTTCCTTTGGAGTGCACAAGCAGTGTGGAGATGAAAGGATGGTGCTGACTGCTCTTGAAAGACGAATGTTGGTCTGGAAATACCTACAGTGCAATGTCTACCTGGAAGGTCTTCCTTTATTACCTTATACAGTTATTCAAAGAACCATAGATTCATGGTGTAGCTTTGGCTATTTCATGGATTAAAGTTGGATATCGCTGTATTTCAGGCTCAAAGCTTCACAAGTTCTCAAAGCTTCAGGCTTCTATTGAACTTTAGTCTTGGTTTTGAAAATTCATTTAGAATTAAATTAGCTGTAGTGACGAAACTGTGGCACTTTAATAGGAATCATCAGATGACATTTAAACATGATCATGTAGTGCAGTAATGTCAGTACTAGTTTGAGGTAAAAATCATGCCTTTAGGCAATATTGTTCAGTAAAGTCACAAAATGCAAATAGTTTATATGGAGAGTGCTTAAACTGATTTATTTTTGCTTTATTTGGGGAGAGGAAAAGGATACACTTTTGTCAGTAGCTTAGATGTGTACAGTTGGAGTTGAATCTACTGTTCTGAGTGCCTGTAAGATTTTGGATCCTGACCTAGGCCCTGAAGTGGATGTCTCAACTTAGTGGTCCAAAATCACTTAATCTTTAGGCATATTCTGACCATTTTTGCACTTCTTGGCTCTTGCACATTTATCATTTAATAAGAGTTCCTATGATCCCAGAAGAGTAAGGAATGCTCTTGCTTCAGGTTGGTGTGATGTATTGACTCCAAAAGGGCCTTTGCTCTTCCATCATGCAAGTCTTGGACAAGTAAAGTCCACGGTCAGGTGCCTCAGTCATGTAGGATCAGTATGAGTGTATGTAGCTTAGGTTGGACACATGCAACAGAAAATCCCCAAAACTTGAAAAATGAAACAAACCAGGTAGAATTTCTGTGCATTAAATGTTAAAGAACATAACTGGAAAGCTCCCTTTTCTGTTACCTGTGCTCTGTTTTGTGGATTTGGTTATTCAAAGCTGTTAACTCTAATGTCTGTCAGTTCAACCTTCCACTCTTGGAAAGTGACTTGTGCATTGCCAGCCTATAATTTTATTAATTTCTAATAATATTTGAAGAAATATACTTGGGTCTATGTTGAGATTTAAATTCTGTACTAACACAGCATAGAAGTAAAGAGCACTCTACATAAGTACAGGGTATGACACCCCCTCCATGGCCTTGTAATTTTAAATTTGTCTCACCACGCTTCAGATTTTAGCTCCTTTTAACTGAAAATGAAATCACACAGTGTGAGCTTTGGGGAAACTGTTTTGAAGAAACAGAAAATGCAAACCACATGGTATAGTCACAAAGTGAAGACTTCATGAAGAAATCATTCTTCTTTGGAAAAACGAACTCTAGTGGGTTTACTAAGCAGCATTTCAAAGCCGTTTGAGATGAAAGGTCTGTGGTCTAATTCATTGCATATGTGATATTTCCTAATGGATCAGTGTTATATTGAAAAGGGAGTCAGGGAAATGCAGTAAAATTGAGCGTTTTTTTGGTTTGAATTTGTAGTTTGAAAAATGAGTTTAATCACAATTTTCTATCTAAAAAGTGGCAGATATCTGAAGATATCTGATAGCAGAAGAACCACATCTAGATCAAGTATTCAACACTTTTTGCTATAATACGCTCTTAAAATGGGGCTTTCTCAAACTGTAACTGTTTTAGCTGAAGTTTTCCATGCTGCATATTTTCTGACTGATTTGGGAAAGTTTCTGTGGAGTGGTTCAGTTGTTTCTGAGAACAAAGCCAGCTAGAAACCCTGAGTTGTAGCCAGCTAGAATCGTTTCCATGAGCAGCACTAGTTGGGTTAAATCCTGTGATTTTCACCGTTAGAGGCAAAGATAGATGGCGTTTTCCTTAATCGCTTTTTTCTGAAGTGATGATGATGTATGAGTGCTAGCATTCATCTTTACCGAGTAAGATTCATGACTGCAGATAACTGCTGCAAACATGTCCCTGCATTAAAAAAGGCACATAAAAAGGGGATAAAAATATTTTGGAAGCCGTATAGCTTTTGGTCTAATTCCATGAAAAATCTATTCAAAGTTGCCAGACTTCTAAGTCTGAAAATTGAATTTAGTCTATTCTTAATGCAGAATTGAGAGGGTGGCAGCAGCTTTATTCTGAGAATCTCATGTTTGTGGAGCGCACTGTGTCTCAAATACTGGAGCTGCATATGGATTTTTTTAGGTATATTCCTCTTTAACTGTCATGAGCCATCATGGGCCCAGTTTCCAAGGCAAAAGCTATGGAGGCTCTCACATGTTCTCAGAATGTCTCCTTCCTCTATTCGTTTCATGCCGAAAAGGAGGAGGAAGCAATCTCGGGGCATGACAAGGGTTAAGGAACGGGTGGTTATCTACGGGCCTGCTGTCTCCTTTTGTGCACAGGATGGATAGCTTCCTGGGAAAATATCCCAGTTTTTGTACTGAAGGAGGTTATTGTCTGTGGACTTCTGCTTCATCTGTTACAGAAGCTGGAAGGTGTATAGCTGTAGCAGGCTCAGCATGGGTTTAACTCCTGAATCTCTACAGAGAGAAACTCTGGCATTTTTTAGTATAAGCAGCCTCTGTGGCTGTCGCTGTTCTTCATACTCAGTGTAGGTGACCGCATCCTAGAACATATTTTTAATAGCCCTTCAAAGGCCACTGGATCATCCTCATGAGCCAAATGCAAGCTGCAGAAGGAACACAGGCAGGGGGTATCTGATTGTGAGCATCTTGTGTTACCTCTCAGAAACTTCCCTTGGCATTCAAGACTCCATTTCTGAATCACTCCTTTATCTTTGCTGGCCGCAGCCAAACGTGCTGGGTAAGTTTGCAGGTTAACTTGTATCTCATGGAAGGAGCAAAGATTGCAGAAAGATAAAAACAAGTTTAGTAAGACTCTGGGGAATTAAAATCTGTTCTTGTTCCTGGCACAGAGTTAGCACTATGCTTGAAAAAGAGAGCAGATTTTTGTTATGCCTTCATATTTTTTATAGATGTCACTAATGTAAGCAAGATATTTACTCAGACCTTACACTGATGCTGTATTCTTCAGAAAAGCAGGCCACAGGTTTTCTAAATTAGGCATCTGTATTAGCAGATGCTTCTGAGAGTGTAGTTACTAAATTTTGCTGTGCTGCAGTTCACCCTTTTAAAATTATAGAAAATCCTATTCCAGGGAAGTGTTGTGTAAAGAAATGTATTAATATATCGGAAGTGTTCTCTTTAGTACCGTGATAGGCTGCATAAAAAGTTTATCAGAATTCTAGTAATTCAGTGCAACATTTAAATATCGTGTCTTGAATTAACGCATAGGGTTATAGCTAATGACAAAGAAATGGTGAGCAGCCGTCCATTCTGTCAGCCTTGGGCAGAAGTTCTCTGGAAGAAATAATATGTCATTAAAGGCTGTATCTTAATGCATATGTATGTGGGGATGAATTAAGTTTAAGTCTGGATTTCCTTATTACTTTTTAGTGCTTTCCTTGGCAAACTTAATGTTCTTTTTTGTGAAGGAACCTTCTGGCTCTTTGTAGGCTATTCCTGCTGCTTTTAATATCCTTTGAGATTGATTCATGAAGTGCCAACATCTTGAACTGTGGAAAAAGACTAAGAAACCTAAAGAAAGACCCTGGATACATGGGAATAGATTTGAACTCAGACTGTTTTTGTGCCACTTTGATCTGAAAGAGACATCTTGTGATTCAAAGAACCTTTGCTGTTAATTAAGGCCATTAATTCAATCAGTTCCTTTTTGATGAAAAACTGATAGTTTAGCAAAGTATGTAAAGACAGCATCTGGATCAGGTTTATTGGAATGATATTTTTAGGAACCCCAAAGTGGTTTCTCAGGTTTGAACATGTCTGTCTGAACATGCGGTAACTACTTAGAGAAAAAAGTCTCTGTGGGTAGGCAAACTCAAGAAGATTTTTATATTAGTGACTTTCAAGTGATTAATGTCCTCGTGTGGGATAGGTCAATGTGTTTCCATTTCACTTGCTGACAGTTCATGACAGAAGGATGAAGTTGTGAGGAAACAGAAGCAAACAGAAGTGAAGAGTTCAGTGGAAGCATGTTCCAACACCTGGCACATCTGTAGGGGATGGTGGTGGAGCAGGGCATGCATGGAAAATGCACCAGCCATAGAGTTCATGAGAAGAACCACTCCTGACTGGCTTCTTTTCATGAGGTCTTTGAACAGAGCGCTGTGATTTTGCTTTTTCTCCCTGCAATGTTTCTCTATAAACTACTCAAGTGGCCATGTTTATGGCTTGTTGTATGTGCTCCAGGTTGTTTCAGAGGTATCTTTGATTTAGGAACACTTTTATAAGATGGGTCTCAGTAGCTTTCAGGTCAGATAGAGCTGCAGAAACTGTACACAAATAGATGATAAAACTTTACTTCTGTTACCTGTGTAACTTTACTAACCTACAAGAAAAATTATAGTGTCTTTTCATGAGTGTAGCCTGAGAAGCCAGGATTGGAAGGAATGAAACCATGTGGCAACACAGACGTAAAATCTGCAGCTCAGGACTTGCTATTGCCAAGGTCAGTGATCTTGGTATTGGACTTGCAGCTAATACAGTGCAGTGGTTGAGACTTAGTAACTCTAAGTTCAATTAATGCTGCTGTTCTGTGATAATTCTTGATTATCTTTGAGCAGACAGTTAGTGGATTCTTTTCTTTCTGTTGTAGTTACTAACTGAAGGATGTTATTTAGAAGCTACTTTATTTTAGATGAGGACATAGTTCTGTGCCTGAAACACAATGCTGAGTAGTGACTGAGATCTGACTCTCGACTTTTTCTGGAAGCATCCTTGGTTATGGGAAGTGCTGAAGGAGAACCTAAGTTAAATGCATAGATGTAATGAAATTAATCTGTGCAGGCATTAATAATTTCCTACTTTGTTGCATTCCATTGTACCACACTGCATCCAGAAGTAATTTTTTTTCCCCATCAGAATTCAGATGCTATAAAATCCGCTACAAGTTCTTTGCAGTTGTTGGAGAGTGAGGATTCAACACATTGCAGGAAAGGCTGAGCATGTTCGAGGTCAAGAATGGTACTGACCTGTGTGATTGAGAAGAATACAAGAACCACCTATCTCAGTCTTTAATCTGATGCATTTTTTTTAGGCCTGCCTTTAAACTTTTTAATAGGTTCCTACAAAGAAAGCAGTCAGACTTCCTTGAAGATTGTTATAAATATTGCTGCTAATTAAGCCATTAAGAACAGAGTAGGGAGAATCTATTTACAGGTTTTGGAATGTAGTGGTTAATGTTTTGAGAATGGCTTTGTCTGTTGTATGAAGTTCCTTACAGTCAGCTTACAAAATAAAATGCTGTTCTTTGAATGTCAAAGTGGTAATTTCCTTCAGTGGGTAGCAGAAATAAGGTAATAAGACACTCCATTAACTCCTTCAGTTTTTTTCCAAAAGAGAGGGAAACAGTAAGTGTTTAGAGAGAACAACAGAGATGTCTTTTTTTATATATATACTTTCTAGAGTGCCTGTCATTGCCTTACATGATTATATTTTCATCTGTTTACTTAACATCACCAGCAAACTACAGTGCAGGAGATTCATTAGCTGATAAATCAGGCTTTTGTCCTCGTATCTTTTTTGCAAGAGCACTTTCTTGAAAGAAAAAGAAATATTTTGTAGGGTCTTTTGATTTCACTGTGTGAATATAGATCTGGTATTTGAAGTTTTGATGGCTTGTTTCTGGAACCTGTTCTAGTTTCCTTAAGAAACTTACCTTACTCTCTCACTTTTTTCCCCTTAAATGTCATCTACTAAAAAAGAACAATCTAGAGAAATTGTGGTGTTCAAGTAATTGTAACGGAGAACAGAAATCTTTGATTTAGACAGCACAGCAATACAGTCTGTGTTTCAGAAGCTCAAGCTTTCTTTTAATAAGCAGGAGTGACCTGGAGGTTTTCTCATAAGTTTAGTGAGTGGTGTGATAGCGCAGAGATTGGATGCATCCTGGTATATTGTAAAAAACAGAGTAAAATCCAGAATTTTAATGCAGACAGTGAGCCCAGAAGCTCTGCTTCGTTCAGATCTGGAAGATGATCTGCAAAGCACATGGGACTCTGTCTGCTGTGTACATAGAACAGCTCAGTATATCACCAAAACAACATCAGGCAGCTTAATTTGCTGCTATTCCTATACAGACAGGCTGCTCACATCCAGACTGTAAGCAGATACATCTGCAAATGTGCTCTGCTTCTTGCCAATCCCTGGACCTGCTCTCAAGAGCTGTGTGGATGCAGCCAGTGAGCTCCCTGTGGGCTATGAAGCTAAGTCCACCAATTTCATGCCATGGGTACCAGGTGCCAGTTTGGTTTCAGGCAAGATCATCCTTGATAGGACAAAAAATATTGGCTCTTGTTTTATACTTCACTTGTTTTTTAAATGTGGCCATTATATTGGCCAAGTTCCCATAGTAAATTATTTTTATGTACCTAATTCATTCTCAATGAAACAGACCAATCCATTAAGGATTCTGCACTAAAAACTGTAGCTCATTATGTGTTCTTGTGGTTTATGACATCAGTAGAATGCCACAAGTTAATTACATTCTTAATTACAGCTTTGTATTGAATTAGGGACCTATTATACATAAAATAATTGAAAACCTGCTGAGATCACGTCTGGTAACATCTAATTGTATCCCATGATTTTTTTTCCCCCTAAACTTTAAATAAAAACTGGTATTTCATTTAGCATGGTTTTAATTAATTGACATGAGAATTGTAATTAGAGCTGAGGCAACGGACCAACTTATCTTAGAACAATCACCCACATTTATTAATTAAATCACACATTTAACAGTTTCCAAAGCAGGAGCTTTTCTGCTGCTTTTCTGCTGCATTTCTGGAAAAACCTTGAGCAGGCACAGCTGAAGAGAGGACTTGCTGCCCTCAGATGAGAAGGAAGATTTGGATGTTTGGAGACTTTCACAGTGCACTTTAAATTTAAGGAAACTTGATATCCTTGCAGCTTCAGGCATCAGAAACCTAAGAATAGCACAGGAAGGGAACTGAGATTTAATGATTTTCCCGAGTGTTAAGAAGGACAGGGCATGGCTGTATTGTACCACGAGCAGAAGAGGTGACCTGAGGGGCTGAGGAGTTATTTTCCAACTTTTCTTGACCTCCAGTGGAATTACCTGCTACCTGCCAAGAGCAGAAGAGTTTCACCTCAACATCAGTGGGAGCAGGTTGTGAGCTGGATTACTTCAACTTTCTGCCCTTGCTTTCCAGTTCCCACCTGCCTATATGGATATGGCAGGGTTTTTTTGGAAGCTGCTTTGCTGTCCACTGTAGGTAACAGGAAAAATTATTTCCTCTCTTCCTTTTTTCTGAACACATTAGCATAATCTTGCCCTTAATATCAAGACTGAGTAGTCAGCTAAATTAGGTGAGACCTGGTTGTGAGAATGGGGATGTTAGTGGACCAACACACTGGGCATCTTTTCTCTTTTTATTTGACAAAAATCTTGTCGGTGATTTTAGAACTCACTGTATTTTAGAGAAGTTATCCAAGAAGGAAATGCTCCTGAACAGTGTTTTCAGTGACAGAATTTCTGAGACTGGCATCTAATCAAAGATTTGGGTCTGTCCTTCTTTGTTGCTTGGTTTTGTGTTTGTTTGTTTTTAAATAGAAAGTATTTATTTTTTTGTTGGTATTTTTCCATAAATGAAAGGCTTTGTCTTTAAATCAGCCTGCAACAAAGCTTTAATTCCAGGGTGAAGAATAATTTCTGTTTGGTGTTTGCAGAAAGATGTATTTGTTTCGGGACATACAGTTGTTATATTTGCTGTGTATAGCCTGAGTTGGAGAATCTGACTCTTTTCTGTTTGATTATCTCTAAAATTAATGAGCACACATTTAGACCTGCCTATATGTAAATATGCATATGCTTTGTTTATAAATGGAGAGCATATGCAAGGACAAAACTGCTGTGTGAGAGCAGGTTTAAGAGATCTCGCTGTGCTTGGACACAAGCAGAAAAACACTGGGTACATCAACTGAAAACTGGCTGGCAGCCATAGCACACAGAATGGAGGGAATGTTTGCCTAAAAGACTAGATTGTGTCAGGCGTGACTAAGCAGGAATTTTAGCTAAAATGCGCTAGCAAATTGAATGCTCGGAGGAAAATGAGAACGTTCATGGTCTTATCTTTGTTCACTCAAGACTGGATTTGATTTTTAATATAAAAATCAATGGAGAGGGGAAAGGAAGTTCTGCAGAGTGTTTCCTGATTTTTTAGGAATGCTGATATAGGTGATTGAATATTTTGCTATGGCTGTTTGCATTCCTTCTGGAATATGCATGCCTTTTAATAGCCTTGTAGCTCATGGAGCACTGGGCTGTCAGTCAGGTAGTAAAATACTTTAATTACCCCCATGCATTAGACAGACCCAGTGAAAGAAAGAGTGGGACTGGATAAAGGGAGTGCACTTCGACCTTACTTTCTGAATGTCAAAAGAATGATGAAGGATGGTAATAGCCAGGAGTTATGCTTGCTTTCTCCATGAATGGCATTCTTGATGGAAAGAGGTGTTGGGGTGCCTGTACTGTGCAAGTCCTGCCCCCTTCTGAATCTGTAGGGATATGGGAATGGCCACTGCAAAGTGGAATAAATTCATGGAGTAAATTATCTAGCAGGTCAGATAGCATAAAGCTGAGAGTCAGAGATTTCCTCCCCTTGGTGTAGGACCTTTATGTGTTTATGACAGACCAAGATGGTATTTTTCTTAACCTCTTTTCCTCCCTTCAGACTCTTTTCATTTCTTCTGAAGTGTGTTATTTTTACTTTTTTCTTCCTGTCTTGACATCAAAAATGCTTTCGCCCAGGTAGAGGTGTCTAGCAGTTAAATTGTGTTCATTTGGAATAGATGAGAACCCCTGTTGCTCTAAGGTTTCTGAAAAGCTGTCTCTCTTAATTAATAAACAGACAGGAAACTTTGCTGCAATACATGACCCTGCCTGCTCAATCTCTTCTTCTGTTTCTCTTTTATGGACTGCTCTGTTCTTTGTTCTTTACTTTTCCTCATATTATCCTTATTGGATATGTGTGCAAACCAATGAACAAATCACCATATTCATGTTTCTGTCATCTGGCTAGGCTTAGTGTGTAAAACACTGCTGCTTTCTGGGAACTTCTGGAATGTGGAAAACAGGAATCGCGGAGTCTTACAAACTAGTTAGATGGTAATTCTACCACTCTCTCCCCA
>NW_010202329.1:18986-47221 GCF_000695765.1 Mesitornis unicolor
TGGGAATATAGGGAAATTAGAATTTAAACAATGAGGCAGGGGATGGGAAAAAAGTCAGTGGAGCTAGAAACCATTACCTGTCACTGAGCAGTGCCCCCAGTCTGGCCTAGAGTGAACAGTTTCCTTTGTATCACTGGATGGAGCTGAACAACTTGATTCAGTGCTAGGAATAGCATTGGAGTAGTATCGCAGGAGTCAGCTGGTGGGAAACGTTGTTAGAAGCCTTATGCAAAGCCAATGTGTGGGACTCACATTTCCAGAAAATGCTCATCTTGTTTTCTGAAGTCAGGAAATACGTTGTAGGGGTGTTGGGTATGCACAAAGTGTGTATTACACACCTGCAACATTCAACATTGAGATTAATTTTAAATCCAGGTTGCTACCACAGAATTGTTGTGATAGGCTTTTGGGGTCAAAGAGGGGGGACCAGGAGCTTAAATTGATGAATATAGTAAACCTAATTTTTCCTTGATATGTGGTTTCTGGAGGATTCCTGTCTGGAAGGCTGTAGGAGTGGGCATGTGGAATGAACGGACAGTAATAGGCAACCGTCTGTCTTCTCCCTCCAGTTTTGCCTAAGCCTTCCATTTTTCAGTGATGATACTACATGAAGTACGAGTTTGGACAGCAGCCAGGTGTCAGCACATGGCAGAAGGTTTTAATTCTGCTTTTAGAAACTAGATAAGTGGTGTGCTAATATAAGCTAATATAAGCACAAACCTCCCTTCTCAGTTGGACAGCTTGAGAGTGAAGATGATCATGACACTGCCATGTCCTAGTGTTTTGTGTTAGAGCTTGTTAAAGCTCTAATTATTACAGCTGTCTCTGTAACATGCTGTCTCAGTATTATAACATCTATTTGATTATATGCAGTGACAGAGTAACTAGATAGCACTAATTCCCTGTGAAGCTTTTTGTCTCTTGATTATGTACATTTATTTCCCTGTTGTGTTCATACTCTGACACTGCTCAGGGTTCATAACTGCTCTTGTCCTTTTCCATCCTTCCCAATTTCCATATTGAAAGCTGTATTTCTGAGTAATCAACAAGTTATGCATTTAGCTTCTTGTTTTCTGAGATTCCCTAATTCCTTCAGATACATTGCAGCCACAGTGTGCTGTAGCTTGTGATCATGCTGTAGTACATGCAGTCTAATTTGAAGACATTTGGTTTCAGTGAAGAAGTTCAAACCAGAATGCCTGTGAATGCACAAATGGACTGAAACTGGTGTTTTTAACATCAGCTGCAGTAATGCTTTTTAGCCTCCTTTCTCATTCTCTACAGATTTTTAACCCCTTCCACTCTTCAACAAATCTCTGCTTGAATTTGTGTAATCCTTCGTAGTCCAGGGGAAAGGCTGCTTTGTCTTATGGCTTCTATTTTATTTTTTTTTTTTAATGTGAGATTATTCCAAGTTGTTTTAGAGAGATCAGTGAAGAGAAAGTGACTGTCTTTCCCTTTGAGAGACTCCTCCTGTTGTGGAACATGGGGATTTCTCCACTGTGATATGCCAATTACAGATAAGTTAGTAATCTGACGCATTTTTGGCGAAGAGAAATTTTAGAATCTGATTCTGGATTTGCACAGGAATGCAGTTTAGAATTAATCAAAAAATTGGATCTCAAAGGTCTGACTATTGCAGAGCTGGATGGGTGCATATAAAAACACGCTGTGCTTCTCACTGAGTTGGTATAAGACAGGACAAAGCTGTGACAGTACACTTGGAAAGGGTCTCAATGAGTCCTTTGCCAGGCTGCTGTTTGCCAATTGAATGTAATAATCACGTTTCCTTGATCAATGAATAGATTTTCCTCGGATCCTCTTATTTTTTTGGTTTCCTCTCCAGGTTGGTTTGTTTTTTTCCTGTGTAAGATGAAATCTATCACAGGAGCTTAGATTTATTAACTGCTGCCTGAGTTGCTTTGCATGTTGTCAGGGCAGGAGAGGAACTGATTGTATACTTAGATCTTGCTTAACAGAAATGGAATTATCCAAAGCCTATATTTTTAAGATGTTAGATTGGCCTAAATGATTAGTGGGGAATCTTCAAAGACTCTAAATATTGAAGGCTCTATACTGCCTTTACTTGTACCCATGCCTATCTCTGGATTTTCACATTTGAATGAAGAAGTAATTCTGCATCTCCCTTTTGCTCCTTCCCTTTTTCTCCTCTGCCCCATTTGGATTGCACAGAGTTGATATTCTCTCTTCCATCAGTTGGTGAGCATCTGGGGAGTACTGCCAGGTGCACAGAGATGGGGGAAGGCAGTGTGCAAGGGGCAGGAGTTGAATACAAGCAGCGTGCAGCACATCATTCCCTGTTCATCGCCACTGTTCTTATGGATATCCCTGGAGTAACAGATCCTTTCACCTCTAATAGCTGGGAATTGGAGCTACAGTACTCCATCTTCAGTGCTGTGTCTTTAAAAATGACTACTGAATGCTATTCTTATCATGATCCTATTTACCATCTGTGACAGTGGTGTACCTAGGAACTATTCGGTCAAAATGAGGAGCTCTCTCAGCTTGGCATTTACTTTTCAAAGTTAGGTGTAATGCATTCATTAGTGAAGTCTGGATTCAGTGTGGGAAGGACTGACTTGGTCTGCTCCTTTCCCTTGGAGTATTTCATTAGTGCTTTTCACAGTTACATATGTGGCTAAGCTGTGGGTTTTGTCTATGCTAAGTGGATTCTAGTTACTCCCCTGACCTTCAACTCCTCTTTCAAATATTTATACATCAAGGATAGTGCTTTGCTGCAGTTCTAAGGAAAGTCTATGTTCCTTGGTTTTCAGTACCTTTCCTGTATGAAGGCATTAGTCAGGGTATCTAGGCAGCTTGCCAGCATAACACAGTTGGCAAATCCTGTATGGCCCAGACAAGGTATCAGTCGTTGTCAGTGAAACTTGTTAAATTGATCAGCAGATGTATTTATGTTATTGGCTCTTCCACGTGGTGACTCAGGAGGGTGAGGTAGTTGGGTGAATTATCTCAGGCTAATTGCATTAGTAGTAGCCAAACAGTGCAGCTATTTGCCTTTTGCCTCTCAGCCAGCCCTTCCTGAGAGGTGTTTTCATGCTGTGTGAGCCAGGGCTTTGTATCCTGCTAAGATACAGAAAGTGTGATCTGGAGAGATGCTAAGTATCCACATTGCCAAATGGCCAAGTACAGAAAGCCACTGGAAGAGCGCTCCTGGATTTTTTTCAGAGGGGCTCTTTGGGCATACAAGTGGTTAGGGTAGAGATGCTTTCATTGCTAATCAACTGGTCAGATACATTCAACAGTGGAGCTGATGTATGGCATGATATGGCCAGCTGCATGATGCAGGATGTTGTCTGAGAGGATTCTCTCAAATGTCACTTGCAAGAAAATTAATCTAATCACTGTAAGTTTGAGACGGGATGTAAGCTGATCATCTGCTTTGCAATGTGTTTTGTGATGACCTCTGTCCAGCCACAGCAGGCAAACAAGGGCATTGGCGTGCAGAGGATAAAGGAGCACGTTGAGTGTTGAAGATGTGGAGGGAGTTCTACCTCTGAAAAGCCTAGAGGGCTTTTTATAGTAGCTTTGAAGGGCACAGCGTTTGCTGTGATGATTCACTACTTCTGCCAATTTGTAGTTAAAAGGCGGGCTCTCTTCATTCAAATGGATTGAGTGTTCTGAAGAAAGCAAATTTAAGGGTTTTTTTAATCCTTTTTTTTTTCTTAAGAGCATTGCATTTCTCCCAACTCTGCAGAAAGTGAATCTGATTGCTTTCAGTTGTTCCTTTGTGGAATTCATTTATGCTCCCTCACAGTAAGTGAGGAAGTGGCTGACTTTTTCATTATACTCTTGTTATTACAGGTTGACATCTAAGGTCCCTCTTGATCTTTTATGAAGTAGAATTGCATTATTCAGGAGAAGGAGAGAAGAGGGAAATTCTTCCTTCCTCCCCCTGCTCGAGTTAATTTTTCTTTCTTTCTTGTGCAATTAAATATCTGCTACTGCTTCATAAAATTACTTGAAATGTATCACCACACTGGCAAATGGTGGAGCTTGTGAAGCTGATAATGGATCTGTAGAGCTTTGGAGTTGATACTGAAAGGCAGTGAGCTCTGAGGGGGGCCTGGCCTCAGGAATCCTGGATCCAGAGAGGGTTAGAATGGCACTTGGCTCTATGGGTGAGAGGCTATATCCAAGTGATGTTTTGGAGTAAGATTTATGATAATCTGGCTGTTCTCCACCTGGTACTTGAAAATAAAGTAAGACCTAAACTGAAAATGGAGCGAGCATGCTTTAAGTGTTGCATTGGAGTGGGTGAATGTGCTGAAGGAGTCGTTATTCCCTTCTTTTTGTAAGGGGATGAGGCTTCATTTTCATTTACTGTAATCAAGATACATTATGTCAGAGAAACCACTTCGTTAATTTAGCTGTTTACTTTGGCATTTTTAATGCTAAAAATACATATTCAAACTGTGTTCCTGACCTTTCCCTTTCCTCCTTTTTTCCTTTGGAAAAATTTCTTTGTCTGTGTGCATATAGTGTGTATGTGTTCAAAACATGTGTGTAAATACACGTATGTGAAAATATTTTGGCGAACTCCTTCTATATCTGACATTTGGCATGCACAAGTTTGTATGTTGAAAGGTGGCAGGGATGTTACTTCAGGTTTGTTTGCTTAATGATGCACTGATTTATAACCAGTAGGGATGAGGAACCACAAGGTTGCTTTTCAAGTCAATGACAGATTGCCAGGGGAACGAGGGCTATAAAGCCATTCATTTGGCCATCCTCTGGGGAGAGGCAGCCATCCATCCAGCTGAGTCAGCTGCAGCAGTAAGGCAGGAGAAAGCTTCCAGCTAGCCTGCCATGTAGGGAATGTGCTAGCTGCTTCTGGGGATTAATTTAGTTAATCAGATTAGTTTAGCGAGTGTCGGGAAGAGAGCTGACCAAGGGGGCCGCTACATGAAGTAGCCCATGTAAAAGAGAAACAGTCAGTGACAACAAGTATAATAACCAGTATTCTTCATGAATAGCTTATTTCAAATTAGAAACTCTCAGCAGCATTTTTCTTTATTCCAGTGTGCTTATGCCTTCATGTCAATACCAGTAATTGGATCAATTTGGAAAGATTAAGATTTATGTGTTGGTTTTGAGTCCACTTCTTCCCAGCTCCTCCCATATTACTTTCTTTCATATTGTTTTCTATATTGTTAACTATCCCCCATCAGTTACCCTTTTCTCGCCTTCTTTAAAGGCTCATGAGCTTGAAGAAAACTTCTGACACTTTCACCTGTGGTTGAGGGAAACACCTCTGTTTGTCCCTTATCACTTTTATTTAATCTTGCTTTTGTCAGTGAGGACCCAGGCCAGCTCACATTGCAGTCAATGGGGAGCAGGAGGTGAGTGAGAATTCACAAACTAAGGAGAAATTTCACTGGAAGATGAATAGCAAAAGCTGGGTTCCTAGCAAAATGAAAGCTGTGATTTATTCCTTCTCAGAAGAAGTGGAGAACAAGAGATGTAAACTATTGAGACACTGCCTCATTTATCTGTATCTTCTGTAAAACCTTGTGTATAATTAAAATGCCATGAAAGTTTAGCTGGAGGAAAAAATATATCTCTGTTAATATTGAAGGAGCCCTTTGACTTAGACCAATTAAGAATGTGATGTTATGTAAAAGACCATTAATAAGGAAGATGCTTAAAAGCTGGGTATTTTTAATGCATTTTTTAAGTGGAAGAAGTCTTTTTTCATTGCTGGTATTTAAATCTTGTAATAAGCTATAAATAGTGGTTAAGAAAATGGAGAAATTCATATGGTTGTGTTTTCTGCTCTTGGTGACTTGAACCTATGTTCAGTAAGAAACTCTTCAAATGCATCCTAACTTGCTGAATTAGGTTGCAGTCATCTTCACTGTACTGAATAGCATGTTTTACTGCGAAAGTTTCAGTAGAAATCAGTGTAGAATACTGTACTCATTAGAAGTATTTTGAAAATGTTTTCTTAACAGAAAGGAAGCTCCCCCTTTCCTCCATGGTCTTTGGGTTGCTTTGCTTTCAAATATGTACTTATAACATCTTCATTACCTTCATTCTGTAGGAGACTAAATTACATGAGCTCACATATTTTGTGTTTTGAGGAATTAGCCATTAAATAGCAATGACTTAAAATCTTCTTTGATTACATGTAACTGTCTAAATTGCAACAGTAATTCAATGTAACAGTCATGTCTACGAGGTGCAAAGTAATTTATCCTGCTAGTAAAATGTTATTATACACTCACTAAGAGAAAATATTAAATTCCTTCTTGTTACTGTGTATTTTTAGATCTTAATTCTGTTTAAATTTCTGCTGTAATAAAACAAAAAAAAAATCCCATCTCTTCATGAAGATGACTTTGAAATCCTTTGCAGTGGAAAAAAATCAAGACAAAGAACTGCCAAACAGAAGTTGTATTCTGCGAATGTAAATAGGTTCTGCACCATAATTAGTGATTTTTCTAGGGCTGGACTGGAGGCCCTGTATTTTCATGGGAAAATCCGTTTGATGTGTACCATCCCTAATTTCTGCAGTACTGAATAACCAGGCTCTAATTCTGTTGTAATGAACCATGTGTTAATGCTACAGCCTTCTGTCCAGCCAGAAGCCAAAACACCATGTCTGACTTTGTAATGAATCTTGCAGTCATCTTGTTGACTCCATGGGTAGGCTTTTGTTCCAAATCTGTCCTCAAATATTGCTAGTTTGCACTGAAGTGTGCAATGCATCCTACATTTGTGCTTGGGTTTACTCCATTTGCTAACTTTCCTGGAAAGCGTGAATGCTTCATCCCCTTTAGGGAATTGTGTTTGTTTGTTCCCTTGTTAGTTTTAGAGCAGTGAAATTTCAAACAGTGGAGCTGACTAGAGGTGGGGGTTTTACAGTTTAGTTTTCTTTTTTGTTTGTTTTCTTTAAGCTATGAGTCACAAATAGAACTGGCACAGAGGTGAGGGTTTGCTGTGTATCTCTAGGTGGAAAGGTTTATTTTTGCAGCCACCAATTTCTTAATAGGTTGTTTTATAGAATCACAGAAGGGTTTGGGTTGGAAGGGACCTTAAAGATCAGCTGCTTCCAACTCCCCTGCCGTGGGCAAGGACACCTTCCATTAGACCAGGCGTTTAATCACGAACACATGAAGACTTCTGTTTCTGTGTTCTGATCAGTAACTTCTGCATGTGTTTTTTCCCCTCAAACTGATTTATTTTCTGCCACCAAGTTGGTCGATTTGTTTTTATTTTATTTTAGCTTTAGTTTAAAACTTGCAAACAGAGCACAGTTTTGCACAGGTATGGTTAGACACAGGAAAATACTGAGTTCAGAGACTGGGATTGAGAATAACTTATTCAAATCCTAATGAAATACACAGGGCCTAAGTAAATGAAATACCTTGTCCCCTCATGAAAAGCACATGAGACCAATTCTGTGGTGCTTATATGCTGCAATGAATCCTGCAGTGGCCAGCAATGTCCTTGAAGCATGTTGTTTCAATCAGCAGGCCTCTCTACTGTATTTTGATGGAGTGGTGGCTTTATTGTAGTCTCGCTGAGATATGACCATCGTCGTGGCTGGGAGAGTCCTTGCATATGTCTACATCCCAAGCTTTGGGCATGTACTTTATAGGTTACAAACTGATTGTATCAGTTGTGCAGAAGTGTTACTGATGGCTCCCACAGGAAGTAGATAAAGAGTATGTGTGGGTAAACTCACGTTTAATGTAAATATTGGTCTATGAGGTAGGTTTCTTCTGAGTTTTGTTGATTTTCAGGCATGTGTATAGCACCGTTGGTTTACATATAGAGAGGCTAACCCAATTCAAGTGAGCACTTGTATTCTTTGTCTGCACAGCTTCTCTCCATTAGCATAGTTGTTACTCCTGAGAGTATGTGTTCATTCATTGCATCTCAGTGTGGCAGTCAAAGAATTAATTACTCTGAGAAGGGACAGGCCTCTTCTAAAGAGTTTCACAACTTCAGCTTTTAATGGATCTCTCTCCCCTGCTGAGGCTGCACCGCAGCTTGTCAAAGCATTCGCGGCGGCTCCACGGGTCAGTGGCTCCCAATGGAGAGACAGTGTTAGAGGAACCGTGACACTGGTTCCTAAGGCTGATTTACTTGGAGCTGGGGGGAGCGAGGGAACAGGGAGAAGGGAAATTGTAAGCCCTTGAGTCATTGTTCACAGGAAACCGATTTTGAAATTCTCATTTAAAAACCAAAAGAAGTACTACTTTATTTAAGCACATGTTACTTGCAGTCTCGAGCACTAACCTGGCTGCTTCCGAATCTGATTGCCTAAATGGCCTGCCTGGAATGCCGCTGGATGTTTGTTTCATTATCTAATGTCACTTATTGATTTTCATTAAAAACATGTCAGCATTGATTTTTCTAAAGCACCCTCGGAAATGCATTCTGACCCTTTTTTATGTTGAATCCACTGCAAAGTCTCCCACTGAATCAGTCTAAAGCAGGATTATTTTCTGACTAAGAAATGTTGATTAAATATTTTGATGTATGAGTGGTTAAGACTGCTTTAAGAACAAAGCATGCCACGGGGAAATGAACTGAGACAAGGGAAAGGCTGAAAGGGAGGATGCTGTAAAACGGGCACTTTGTCCATTCATGCATTGTTATTTAGCATTAGTGATGTAAATCAGCTGAGGATCTGGTCCTGTGTGTTACCATCAGTTCACACACCAGATAGTATTGACATGATGCTGATGTGGGAAAGGAAATGTTACTTTTAAACATGGTTAAATCTGAGTACAGACAGACACTGTTTCTCTCTTACCTCATTACCATTAGTTTTCAGGGAGCCTGACGTATTTGTTCCTTAAGTTTTAAAACGCTGACAATCACAGAACTTAAATTCATCAGCTGGTTTTGTCATATGCTTGTGTTATTTTCCTGCTTTCCTCCCGTGGCTCATTATGCTTATTTTTCGTATGCAAAAAATCATTTATTAGACTTGTCTGGTGATGTGCAATGACATGAGTGATGCTCTGTGGGCCTTTAGAGTAACTCTAGCCTGTGGTTGTAGGACATCGAGCTCGCTGCTCCAAGATTTGTGCTTGTATTCCTGTGTTAGTTATCATGGGAACTTCACAGCATTGGCACATAGCTGACATTCAGGGACTGGCGAATTGGCTATTGAATGTGAAGCTGTGGCCTGGTTTGGGTTGCAGTGGGCTAGGGAAATCCAAATTCATGACCGAAAACAGAAAAAGGCTTTTAAAGCCAGCTTTGTGTGCATCTCTTTCTAAAGATGGGCAAGCTGGTTTCCCTATAATTTTGAATGGTCTCCCCGATAATCTGGATTTTGAGAAAATCATCTCTTACATGGTTTTCCTCTAGATTCCTGTATTTTGTGGCAGAAAATGTGGTTGTACAGATTTCTGTACAGCAGATTCTAGTGTCTGAGAAGCAACACTCTACATTCATGAGGTAATTATCAGCCTTGTTTGCCTGGCTTGGGCCCCAGGATTTATGGAGAGAAATTTAACATTCAGTTTGTAGTGGCAAAAAATGAATTTGAGGTGTGTAACTTCTCTTGCATCTCTTATATTTTGCATGAATTCTTGAATAGTAGTGGTGTGGCCAAACCTGGTAAGGTTGTGTGGGGTGTGTTCCCAGCTGATTGAAACAACTCCTGTGTTGTTGGAATATAACCTTGGCTTAGTCAGCGAAGTGCTTCAAGTTAACGGATGCTCTTGCGGGAAGAAAAAGGATCATTGGTGGAAAGGAATATTTGGAAACTCAGTATGGATGAACAACTTGGTGCCTGCAAGTCTCCAGCTCCATGAGATCCTTGCCCTGTCCTAATATTCCTTCTTCTTAGGAATATGGTGTGGGGGGGAAGGTACAATTAGAGCCTCTTGGCGGAGGGTATTTGTGTGCTTTTTAGAAAATAATGCTGACCAGGTGTGGTTTGTCATCTGCAGCACAAAGCTCAGGACTCTCCTTCGGGGGTGACCATAGTGTTGGTTGCAGTAGTTCTTGACCTTTTGATCACAGATACATGCACTCCATGGGATCTCAGTGGATGACTTTAAAACCTCTCTGCGCTGCAATCACATGTGCCTCATCTCTTTTTCCCTGTTCTCTGTGTGCACTGTATTTTTTTCTCGCATTGCCTTCTCTTTCCTCAGTGCATGTTCTTAAGCTGTCTGCCTTTCCTTCGTTCGTCTTAATCCACATCCATTATATTCATTGTACCTTACTGAGATTGATGCTTACTGTTCTGCAGCACAGTAGATTTTTAGAATAGACATCCTAAAATCCCGGATTCCCCAAGGGTTTGAGAAAGCATCTGTTGAAGTGGGACCAGCTGATACATACAGTGCTGCTCAAACCCCACTTACCTTCTCCACCTCTGGCAGGTACATAGGTAAAGGCAGTTCCCTTGAATAACCTATTAACCATCTTTTGCAATAGCACCTCCTTCTTCATGGTACAGCCTTCCTGTAAACTTGGCTATTGTTACACAAAGCCGGGCTAAAGGAACAGATGAGTGGTCCATCAAATCCGGTGTCCGAGCTCTGGAGGTGGCCTTTCTTCAAATGCTTCGGAGGAATGCAGGAGAAACCCCCTAATGTGCCCAGCCAATTGTGCAACTCTATACGCTCGGGCTGGAGGGAGGGGACTGGGTTTCTTCCTGACCCCCACCTGTCAGTCAGCTTAGCCCTGAAGGATAAGCTGATCTTTTGAAGTCAAGGCTTAAAATTGTTGAGACTGGAGGGCATTTCTAATAGGTTACTGGGTTAGCAAGGAAAAGCGGCGTTAGTGTGTATGGTATCAGCTTGGCTTTGATCAGATGTTGTAGTGTTGCGCACAGGCACACACATGAATTCAATAGCTGCTGCCTAATGCTTACCTACGCTGTCTGTATTACTAAATCAGAACCAGAGGCTGTCTGTGATACAGTCCTCTCCTTATGTGGACAGATCAGAGAGCTTTTTCTGGAGATGACGACTAATGACAACTTTTTATTGATAAAACAGTGAAGGAGCAATGCATGAACTAGGACTTTCACTATAAGTGTGTGGATGTGTGTGTGTGTATATATATATATATATAGATATATAATATGTATACTGTGTGTGTGTAAAATGCTGTGAGGCTGCCCCAGTTTGGAGATTTCAGTGCTATTGAGGTACAAATAATAAAAGTGGAAACTGGCACAAACCTACCTAGAGCAATGCACTGGAAATAAAACTTCTGAGGGGGAAACACCTTCTTCACCCCTCAACCAACCGTACCATAAATTTGCTCCCTCTTTTGGTTTTAGTGCTGTTGTAAAAAGCCCAGGCCTGCTTTAAAAACCTGCAACTTTCTCTTACAATGGCCAGGGCTGAGCTTTGAGACACGGCCACAACTCATTGTCTGTGGAAGAACCCTTGCTGGGAAGGCTGTGATTTATATCAGCCTGCCTGTCACAGGGTGAAAGGAATGCCCAGTTTTTCATTTTGATCAAATGTTAGGTTTGAAAGCCACCCACTGCTGTAAACTCAGTTGGAGTGGAGAGATGAGATGGAGCACATTGCATGCTTTGTTGCTGAGATAGTGTTTTAAGGCTGGCTGAATCTGTTTCCCATTGCTGAGTGCAGGGAGGAAAGATGTGGATTTAAAAAAGGGGAAACTAAACCAAGTACACTTTTTTCCCCTACTTTCAGTGAAATAGAAAATGGGGTAAAGGCAGTTCAAGAATACATACTCGCTTCAGTAGAGACACTACAGAAGGCAAAATCTTTGGTGTAATTCATTTGCAGCCGGAGTAGATGAACCTGTAGAGAAGACAAGACGGGGGTGGAATTTTCCAAGGGAACAAGCAGGGATAATCACCTAGCTCCTACTGAAAGCTGACGGGGCTGCCCTTATGCCGAAAACTGGAGGGGGTGACACCAAAACAACTTTGTTCTGTAATTGGATTTATTTTCTTTTATCAGATTTCTTCAGTTCTTACCATCCCTTCATTTTTTCTGTCTTCTGTTTAGCAGCTTTCCCATGGACTTTCCTTTCTGCAAAGATGGATGCTGATGCAGTCCTAGAACCACGATTTTCTTTTTATTTAAAATGCACAATAGTTTCTGTGGCTTTTTCTTCTCTTGGCTGTGTTGGCAACAGCTCATAGGACTTTCCCTGGTTTTGATTTTCATCACAAATTTCCAACTTCTACTACCCTTAAGGTATAAAAGCATCTGATCTGAGTTTGTGGCTTGGAATTTAAATGACATTCAGTTGCTGGTCTTTCTTAGACGAGGTCTCATTTTGGTCGAGTTTCTTTATGTAGAATAATGTTTTATCTCGTTAATACTACTTGTTTACTTTGTCCTAAAATGACTAATTCAAAATTAGAATCTGAGATTCTGATTACAATTTGGAGCAGCCCTTCCTCAGGAAGTATTAATACAAGTAGTATTACTTAAAAGCATTTACAACAAGTAGTACCTACCTCTGCTGGTATTACGTTTGTAAGGGTAAAATTAGAAGATGTAGGTAATTTCCTTGCTCTGCCATCACAGACTGTAACCTTGGCCAAACCATGTCTGTGTTCACCTGATACAAGAGGGGATAATTTAGTCTCATAGGGCTGCTTTGAAACGAAGCACGTTCGAGATTAAAATATTATAGTGACAGTGGCAAAAAAATATCCAGTGTGCCTTAACCCAGTGCATTTGATCAGTCCTTCAGGTCAGAGCAGATTTAAAGGCCATCTGTGGTATGAGTCCATTGACTTACATAAACCAGGATCAAATGTGATTCATGTACTTGTGTGGTCTGACCCCTTTGAATTCTCTGGTCAAGTTACGTTAGGAAGGGAGAGAAGCGCAGAGGTTTGCTGTGATTTTTGTGTGTCTGTCTTTAAATAAAACAAAACCCTGTCAACAGCTGACCCAGAAGACTTTTGTTTTGCAGTTTATCACACAGTTTTGGAGACGTGAATGGCAACTTGAAATGTGCCTTAAAATACACACCACCTCTGAATATTTTTAATGTGGGTATTATAAAGTAATGTTTGATTTTTTTTTTTTTTTACCCCATGAAAGTTGAACTCTAGTTCTTTTACGAATACATTTTATGAATGTTATTTTTCCATCTTTATAGATTTTTTTTATTATTATTTTTTAATTTCTAAGCATAAGGGGAGAGTTATCTTCTGGCCACATAACTTTGATCCCAGCTGGGAATGACCAAGAGGACTGACTGCTCACAGCACCTCACAGTGCTCTGTAAAGGTGCCTTGCCAATGTAAAAGAACACTTCCAAGGTCTGTTTCAGCAAAGCAACAAAGGCAGAGTTTTTGAACATCATGGGGCTGCTAATTCCCAGCTGGAATGTATTAACTGCAGCCATTCTTGTTAGAAATGGCAAACATCAGGTAACCTTGCACTGTGGAGCTGGAAATGCTTCTCAGACTTCAGTTCTCATTCTTGAAATCTAAATCCTGTATTCTCTCTCATTTGTTTTATTTATTATTTTCTGAGTATTTTCATCAGAGATGTGGTTTTATAAGACAACATTTGGTTCTTCTCTGATTTCCATGGTGTGCCTGTGGGGACCTCAGTAGTTCATAGAAATGCTTATGCCATGGTCCTCTGATGGAGAGAGATCTGAAAATCGCTGGAGGCATCTGCTCTGATCTCTCTGGAGACTGGACTTTGTTTAGGAGAGTTCTTATCTACGCTGTCCCTCCCACACCTCAATTTTGTGCCATTACATACATTTTACAGAGGAAGAAAAGGAGCACTTCTGAAAGCTGTCTGAAAAATGCAGACTGAAGAGACTGGAGGAAAAAAGTGCAAATTCTTTTTAATCCCCATTTGTACAAATAATTCACAGATTAAGGATTTTGGGCCAGAAAGAGGGGCTGAAGTCTGAAATGCATGGCCCCCGTGTGGGATTCATACAGAGCAGCTGAACAAAATGCTTCGTTTCAAAAAGCCACTGCATGGCTTCCCTCTCTGTTCTCAGGGAGATGATGAAGAAGAAAAAAGACGATGACTTTGCAGCTGATTAATCACTGGGAAACAGTAATCACTAGTGGTGTGTTTTGGGTCATTATTCAAGGACTTTCAGACAGAAATAAACTGGAGAACTCCAACAGTAGCTTTCTCTAATTATTTTTCTGTGCTCAGCCCTACTGCATGTATTGAGCAAACCATTTCTCTTCTTCCAATTTATAGTCAATGATCTCTGGGGCGCAGATTCCAAACATCCTGCGGAGTTTATTCTAGAAGCTGCCTTGATGAGAGCATATTTATGTCTTTAAAAGAGGCTATTTATTATGGAATTAATTCAGATTTGAAAATCGTAGCCAAAGTTTTATAGCATACTTAAATGTATGTATCTGCTTGAGAAATATTTTGAGATGGGTCTTTACCATGTGTAAATTGGCACAGCCTCTCCAAAGCTGAAAGAAACTGAGCTGATTTACGCCCGCTGAAGTTCAGACCCCTTTGATTTTCCTTTTCTCTTCCGTGTGTATAATGCACTGAGAAAGAAGACAACCCTCTTTAATCTGTGGAGAATTTAGACACTAATCAAGCACTAAAGAGGCACCATGCAGAGGCTGAGAGCTGAAATCCTAAGGATGAAATCAAGTAATTGCTTTATCTCTTTCTTTTCAGACATCTAGAGAGATCCTTAAAGGCAAACCTAAAAGTAAATGAATGAATCTAGCCAAGTGGATTTAGCTGGGGATGGAGGTATTAAACTTCCACTGAAAGTAGCAGCAAATAGGTGGCATTCAGTTCAGCTTACAAAGGCTAACAGTAGGCAACACCAGCACTTGGGCATCAGTGGGGTTCTCTCTGACTTGATACAGCCTGTAAGCACCTAAATCAATGGAAAATACGGTTAATTTAGAAAAAAATGGTGTTTTTGTTTAAAAGTAGCTTATAATCAAGAAATTATCATAAATATTAAGTTTATTTAAGTTTAATTTATAATTTCTCTGGAAATTTCTCCTATATTTGCCCAGACCCTGTACAATGACAGCAGTGATTCAGTGATTTTTCTCATGGATATAATTTGGGAGGCTCATCCTCTCAGAAAGGAACAAGCCAAAAAATCTAGGGGAAGGGAGAGCAGGGAAGAGTTGGGTGATTTCTAAAAATGAGTTATTGAGTCTGCATGACAACCTGAGCATTTTACAGTTACATCCTGTGGCAGCCAGTTCTATGTAATTTGCTACTGATTGGGACCTGATTATTGATACTGGAGGGATTACTCTTTTTCCATAGCTTTTTCTCATGTAGATGGTTTTATGCTTCTCATCTGGATTAGGAACAAAAAAATGCAAGTTTTTTAGCAGACTTGAATAAGCGAGCTGTTTCCAAGGAAGAAGTTTCAGGCTTAGACTTGGGCAAAGAATTTACGGCATTTTTGACCTCACTTTGTCTATACTGGTAAATTAATAGTGATACGGCAAAATCAAGTAAGGTTAGAAACAGGTTAAAAAATCCTGACTGTATTTCAGATTCTTTATAGTGAGGAGACTCCTTGCGTGTCAGTTTTGTTCAATATGTGGAAAAATCATTGACGTCAACTTCCAACTGCAAAATAGGGATTTTACACCATGAACTGAATTTATCTTAAACCCCAGAGGCCAGAGTTTTCAAAAGAGCTTAGCTCTCATGTAAATTTGGAAAGAAATGACCAAATTTCTGGAGCCCTGTAGGCTGAGGTTCGGAATTGCTGCCTCTGGGTGGTGACTGCTACTACACTCCAAGTGTAGTAATGCAAGTTAATGCCTGCAAGATTGCACCCTAGGTGTGTTGTAACCTTAATTTTGGTCCCTGAGAAGGGCAATTAGCTCATACAGACCTAATGACAGCTCATCTACACTTCAATTAGCTGGGGATGTGATCATATTTAGTACAGGAGCCATGCTAAAATGCCACTCACATTTCACTTTAAGTGTTCTGTGTCAAAGACACCATCACCCAGGAGTGAACTGCTGCTATTAAATTTCATAAACAATCCTTTGAAATGGAGTTGTCACAGAAGCAGACTTAAGCAGCATTTTAATGTTGTATCAAGGACAGCATTGCACAGTGGACAGAATTACAAAACTGCCCTCTGGACAAGAAGAAAAGATCATCAGATCCTGGTCATACTGAGTGGCCAGGTATTACTTGGGCATGATTTCTCTCTTCCTTCTGGGTGTTAGGAAGTTGTCATTTGGGAGATGGTGAGGTAGCCAGACCTTTCCTGGCATCTGCCCTAGAAACATGGGTAAAGGATGTGTATCAGTTCTGGCTGGTTGTAGGAGCTATTTGTTACTGAATTGAACAATAAAGAAATGTGGCAGAACAGTAATAAATTCAAAACAGTGAATGTCATGGCCAAAGTGAAAGACTATTTACATTTTCTTCTCCATATCCACTTTGTAAATTGTATGACCTCAGGGCAGCATTATGTTGTACACTGCTCTGACTTGACTAGGAGACCTGAGTGCTATGGGCACTCCCTAACTGGTTTTAGATACTAAATGCATTCCGCTTTCCCCCTTACGTACCCTTCTTCCTCCTGTGAACCTCCTGTTCAGTGCTCAGCAGTGGCAGCCGTCAGCCAGCACATGGGGACTCTGTACAGATGCTGCTGCTCATTTTAGGAGTGAGGACTAAAGAGCTTTGAGTAATGGTGGGAACTTGAAGCTGCTTTGTGAGGAAATCAAGTGATATCTGGTCAGTGCAGAGAAGTAGCCAGAATGCAATGCCTAGAAGCAGTAGTTACTGTATATCAGATGCTCCAGTCCCTTAATCATCGTAGTGGCCCTTTGCTGGTCTTGCTGCAGTGTGTCTATGTCTGTCTTCTGCTGGAGAACACAGAACTGGACACAGCAGTGCAGGGGTGGTCCCACTGGTGCTGAGGGTTGCCTCCCTCAGTCTGCTGGCAATGCTTTGACAAGATGAAGGAGAAATATCACTTGGACCCTCATGGCCTGACCCTCATCCCTAGTCGCATATTCATGCTTGATATGTTCCAGGTCTCCATAGCAGTGGGTGCCAGTGTGAAGGAGCAGCACAGGGTAATAAATAGTCTGAGGGCCAAAGAGGCATCAGCAGTTCTTCCATGGTGTCCCTTTGCAAGCAGCAGATTTCCCTAGACAGCACATCAGGCTGGCCAAAGGAGGCCTCAGATCGTCTGCCTGGTGCTCCTGTGTGGTTTAGGCTTAGCCAGCTCTGATGCTTTGCTGGACAGACCTCCCAGCCCCAATTCTGCTGCCACAGCACTGAACCTGTTTCCTAGTTGCAGATCAGCAGGTGAGGAGAGACCTTCCTGGTGCCAGAGATCACAAGCTTCCAGCCTTCACTATCCTGGAAGTCTCCGTTTCCAACCTGGTAGACATGTGCCTGCTTCTCCTTCAGCACGTTTCTTTCCTTCACTGTAGCAGCATCAGCAGAAGTTGAAAGTTATGACCCTTGTGAAGATGAGATACATAACTGTACCTCCTAAAAGATGTCGCCTTGCTAGAAGTATAGATGGGAAGTAAATCAGACTTCTTGTTCAGCAGCCGTGCTGGTTGAGTACACAGGGAATCGTGGTATTTTGGGATTCCTGTTTGGGTGAATCGACTCAGTCATGGCATCAAAAATGCAAATGGTCTCTTTGAGGAGTTTTCAGTTTGCTCATGGCTTTAACACGTGTGAATCATGTAATTGGGAAGTGAAACGATACTGTTTGACCTGTGCCGCCTCAATGTAGCAAGAATTACAAACATTCAGTTCATGCCTACTGGCATAATTATTCTTTGCAGCAATATATAAATACTGTCTAATAATTAATAAATATTTTTAATGTAGTAGTAGTTTTCAACAAAACTACTACATAGCTTTTAACTATTCAGTCACTTTTAGAATTACTAAACACGGACTTCTCAAATTCTCCAATCAATTCAGTAGAAATACTTCTTTTTGGCTGCAGTAAGACTCTCTCAGTCTAAGTTGCAATGGGTTTGATACCTTGGAGCAAGCCAATGAATTCTAAGAGGAGCTGGCAACGCCATCTAGAGTTGAGGCTGCCTGGTATTTCTTATTACTGGGCCTTTTTTCTGTTGTCTACGAGTACATCAGAGTTGGAAATGAAATTTTCTGCGCCAGTTGGCTGTCTCTGGCTGAATTTTACATTTTGAAAAGTGAACACCGTTCAGTTTGAGGAAGAAATTAGTGGAAAACTGTTTAGTCTGGTAACTTTTATTAATATATTTTCACTGAGACTCTTGAAAGCCTTTGTGCTCAGAAGAGAAAGGACTTTAAAAGTGTTGGGAAGGTTTGTTTTCATGCTGGTTTATGCAGTTAACATAGATGGGTACTGTGAAGATGCTGGGTAGTCATACAATCTAGCATTACATAGGGAAATTAAAATTGCACGTAGATCAAATTCTTGCACTTCCCAATTTATTAGTGTTGTCACTTCATTCCAATCCTTTTGGCGTAGTTTTTGCATGTATTTGAATATGTATTCAGTGTTATGTTCTGTAGCACGTGTGCAACCGTTTCAAGAACAGTAATTCCATTTCTTTCTGGGTAGTACCTGTCTTATGGTTATTCAGGTGTTACAAGGTTCTCAGTGGATCCTAATATTTTATCTTGGTTTTCTAGAGCACATCTAGAGGTTCCTAAACCAGGTATCTCTTTGCCATTGCAGTGTCAGGATTGAACGTGCAATGGGCTGGGATAAGATAGACTGAGAGGATGATGATAACAGGACAGCCGTGAGTCAGCATCTCATTTGCTGTATTTGGCTTTGGTGTTAGGGCAAAGAGTTTTAATAATGATATTTGGTAGTTTATTCAGCAAAAAGAAGGGTTTATAGCTTTCAACCTGAAAGCACCATATACACTAATGAAAAGTAGTATCAGTGCCTCTAAAACCTTTAAATGCAACATAAGGCTGATGTGGTGTTTTGAAGTGCTGAGCAGTAAACATTTTGCTTAAGTGTACATCTACTTAAAATGGAATCTCAGCAGATTTACACGCAAATTCCATCAAGTACCAACCTTTGTTCAGCCATTGCTGTGTGGATTTTTTCATTAATTTGAAAGCATTTAGGAATGGAAAAGAGCCAGTGTTCTCCTAATTGGATAACCTGGAGTAAAATTGCTAAATCCATATGTAGGCACCAGAATGTGATTTGTTTCTTAATGGGGCTAATTTTGCTGAGACTTGAGGGATCTTAGCATCTCTGAAATCAGGTTCCCTATGCAGGTATTTAAGACAAGGTAAAGAGGCTGGTCTCATTCTTAAGTATGGATGCCCACCATGGGGGCACATGAATTACATTTGCAGAGTGGTCTTTGGGAAACTGCTTAAATTGCTGTTGGAATCCAGGTTATTTTTAATGAGAAAAAGGTGTAGCTTTATATATTGGGAAAATTATTAATTTATCTTGCCTAGATTTTCACAGTTCAGTCCCAAGTCCAAGAGTGTCAGAAGGATAAGTTACAGTGAAGAGCTGTATGGTTTATTCTTGACCAGTTGATGTGAAGCATTCTGTATTTCTTATCACCATTGCCTCCACAAAAAGTCACTTACCTATTCATCACTGCAGGTGTCTGAACTATAGTTTTGGAAAAGATGGTGCATTTTAAATCGTTAAAGTCTATTCCCAGCTCTTTTGCATTTGAAAGATCTTGATCTTATAAGAATATTGAGTGTTAGTTCTTCTCTAGTTATCAGCGTGAAAGCTTTCAGAGGAACAGAACTGAGAAAAACCTCTTGGAACAGCAGGTTGGTTGGCAGCTACTGAGTTCCCTGTGCCTACTGCCGTGCTATGGGAGCTTGAAGTGGCAAGAGAAGGACCTGTGTGGAATATGTTTACTCTTTACCTGTTCTGCTGTGGGTTCAACGAGAACAGATTTTTGGCTCTGAGCATCTGTGCATATATTCCGTCTGAATAGGAGGCAAGTTATGAAATGAGCTCTGAAAAAGAATACTAACCACAGCTAATTTTTAAAAAAAGAATATAAGTTGCTACCTTTTGAACAGCCAAAGAAAATGAGGGGCTTGTGTAGGCTCTTAGATTTGTTTATTTCCTTTTTTTTTTGCCAGATTTTGCACTGATTTGTGTTAAGGTGAGTTTTCTCGAAAGTTTGTCTCAAAACAGGTGTGAGCTGTATGCATGAAGAGGATGTGTACCTTAATCTAAGATGACTGCAGGTACAGAAAGCTGTGTAACAGCATTAGTTTAATCCACATTACTAATATCCCCCCAAGTTCTGACCTGAGGAGACTTTTCTGACCTTTCTTGCTCCCTGAGTGTGTCTCCATTTACGTTTCCTAATGTGAGCACTGATTGTGCACTAGGCTCTGTGCTCAGATGATGTGCAAACAGATACCAGGTATGGGAAGAGTTACCAGGTCGATGCAGCTTTCAGTTCCTTCCTGGCTGGACCAGATTTGAAGCGGGCAGCTGGAGCAGAGAGATTCTTTTTTGTTTTGCCAAATCTGAGCATAAGGATGATTGGTAAGGAGCAGGGACTAGAGAACAAAAGTAAAGATTACTAATTGTGTAAGGAAACAAAAAAAAATATGGGACAGCTCATAACAAGTAGTAGCACGCTACTAAGGATAGTGCTTACTGTGCAAGAGCATCATTTTCCATGCTTGATGAGAGACAACTCTCCCCATGAGAGTCTCCCTAGAATGCTTTCCCAAAGTGTGGTGTGTACATTGCTGGTGGTTTGCAGGCCACTTCAAAGTGAAACTCTGAACCTAGGTCTCTGAAACCATGCAAGCGTGCAGATCTAAAATATACACCATTCCTCTTTTGAAATTGGCTGCAGAGTTCCCACAGTTTTCTTTGCTGCAGGGGGCAATCCATGGTGAGGAACTGATTTCAAGAACACCAGCACTCTTTGCTATAGACTTTGTGTGATGTGAGACAATTTATTTCTTCTGTCTGCCTAATGATTCCTTTACTGCAAAGCAAGGAGAACAGCACATCTCTGCCTCACGTAAGGTCTTGATGATAAGAATTTGTAAGATGCTGTGGCAGGGATGCCCGTTATTACAGCCAGCCATGGATTACCATAGCATTTCGTGGTGTTTATCCCAAGTCAGGACTAAGGCTCACAGGCAGAAAACACGCAGAAATCTGCAGAGTGCCTCCACTATAGCTGGTTCTAATTAGTCATTTTTATGAGCTCCAGAGTCAGACAAAAATGAGGAGCCCTCCCCTTGTGTAGTTTCCTGTTTGCTGGGTGCATGTAAAAGAGATCTGGCCCTGATGTATGTTAATAATGAGCTGATAATGTAAGCCAGCTGAGAGATGTGGAGTTGGTCTGGTATGCTGCCAAGGGGGAGGTGAGAGTTCAGGAACTGACTCATGTTGCCAAGACCTGGTCCTGTGGAGAAGGTCTGCCCATTAATAGATTGAGTTTCTCATTAGGGCTACACAGCATATGCTTACAGCTTTTGGGTTTCTAGCTGAAACCCAATACTAGTAAAAGCCTGCTGAGCAGAGCGGCAGATTTACTGGTAAATAAAGGATTAAAGGAACACTTGGCAGGGTTGTTGGGCTGGAAACCTGAGTGGCCTTTGAAGATTTCTCCATATTGTAGGTCCTCCCTTTAAATTTATACCAAGAAGAAACTTCTGCTCTTTACCATGCAGCCCACAGGGCAGGAGTTTTACGTAGTCTGCGCTGTATTCTTCAAGGGTGCAAGATGCTTACGTCTGTCTTTTAAATCAAATGCATGATGTTGTCTCTAAAGTCAATCAGCCCGAGTAAGTTGTTAGCTCAGAGGTGTAAACAGGCTTCCCTCCTACCCCTTACCCACTTGCAGGCCTTGTGTTTCCATGGAGAACCAGTACGGTGTGATAGTTTTCACAGCGAGCAGCTCAACATTTAGAGCAACTCTGAAACTGCTCTTGTTCTCTTCCCTTTTTTTGAATGAGGTTCTCCAGCAAACCAGCACAGCCGCCTGCTTGGGTTACAGCATGTGAAGTTTATTACAGCTGGCCATGAATGGGCTGCATACGTGGATAAACAGCTTTAGCAAACTGAAATGCAGACAAGTTTAAATAGACTTATAAAAGAGAAAAAAAATACACAGCAGTCCAAAAGCCCTGCAGCTGACAAGGGTGTTAATGCAATACTCTGGGACTTCAGGGTGGCATTGACTTTATATTTCTTCATTGAAAGCAAAAATGATTCCTATTAAAGTTGTGGTTCTTGAATTTGCATGACATAACGGCTCTCGTACCACACTGCTGCAGCTGGCTGGCTTTACGTGGGGACCCATGGTGTCAAAAGGAACTGCAGGACAGGCGTTTTAAGCTGGTTTTAGGGAGTGTTTGACTAGCACATGGCAAAACCTGTAACAGAGCATTTCCTTTTTCTCTTAATTAATCAGAATCTATTGTTCTGTTAACTAATGAAGGAGAAAAAACTGCAAATGTGGAGGCAGGAGTGAATTTTACTTAACCCCTCTTCCAACAGAAGGGTTTCCTTTGTTCCTGTGTGCCCAGAAGCCACAGGCATCTTTAATCACTGCAGAAATCATACTGTCTTGATCCAATAGCTGTGCTAGACCGCAGTGTTTTCTGATGTAAGACATCTGGCTTCAGTAAAGATACAACAGGGAGAAGGTATCTGGCTTTTTCCTCGCTCAGACATAAGATGACCAGTAAGTCTGGGAGTTAGGTCAAGAGCTGGACTTACGGTTCATTTCTATATCATAAACTTTATTTGTGTGTGTACAAATATATATTGTATGTATGCTTGCACCAGTACATGTTTCATATGACGATGCATACTATTGGTGTTATGTCAAGAACCATTTTTATTTCTTTCCTGTAGATAAGAACTAGCAAGAGAAATTTCTAACTCCATAGGATCACACAGTAGAGGCCAAGCTGTCACTGTGGAGTCCGCTAGGAAGTTGAATTTACCATCAGTGAATAAATTCCTATGGCAGAGAGACTTCTCTGAGAAACACTACCTGGGAATGAGCAGCTGGGGTCCAGTACGGATCAGTGTGAGAAAATACACGTGAGCAGGCAGAAGCATGCGACAGACTTGCTTGGATGTTCCCATAGGAGTGCAGCAGGCTGATGGTGGGGACAGCCACGTGTGGTGGCTCTGGGGCCAGCTGTAGGGCAGTGAAGGCTGTGCTCAAAGCCAGGGTCTTGCAGCCTCTGGGAGCTGGGGTACGCCTTGGTCTTGTGGCATCGCACTGACAGTAGAGCCATGAATGCTTCTGATTAAATCAGTACTTTTTATTCAGCCGTAACCCCATCCTCTGCTTTATCACCAGACCTGATGTCGTGTCCTGCTGCACAGCCAAGAGCGTGTTACAGCAGTGGCTGATGCTGCCAGTAGCGAGTGGACAGCGTTCGTTGTATTGAGACATCTTTAGCCAGCCCCATCAGCTTTTCTGGCCCTTAGAGGGCAGATTAAAACACTCCTAATGCTTAACAGCATAAATCCTGAGGAGATCTTATGTAAACATATTCAGTGAGCGCTCATTAATTTCCCTTAGGAGCCAGGCTGAATGAAGATGATTTTCAAAGAAAGGGAAAAATTAATTTCATCTTTAAGCACTGCACCTGTTGGAAAAAATGGTAAGAGGCGCTCTATGTGTTTAGCTGT
Source organism: Mesitornis unicolor (assembly GCF_000695765.1). Taxonomy (NCBI): domain Eukaryota; kingdom Metazoa; phylum Chordata; class Aves; order Mesitornithiformes; family Mesitornithidae; genus Mesitornis; species Mesitornis unicolor. The sequence goes on from NW_010202329.1 coordinate 42,600, forward strand.
GTGACTTGGGAATCTGTGGCAGGGACGTGGGGGAGGAGGAAGATTTGGAAGTTATATTAGGAAAGGACAAAAATAGTGCTTGCAAAATGTATAGCAAGGCTCTATTTCATTGATTTGCAGGGAGGTCTCGCTGATTCTTGAGCAACAGCACTTCAGGAGCATGACATGTTCAGCCTCTTAGAAAGACAGTGCAGGAGTCATTTGCTGTGTGCGGTTTTGTGGCACTCAGCACAACTCGCTTCCAGCATCGTCCTTTGTCTTTGCCAGTGACTTTCAGGACACTTGAGCAGCAGCAGCAAGGTGGGATTCTTAAGAAAGGGTTCTGTTCTCTACCAGCCCCAGAAAATACACTTTCCCTGTTGTACCTTCAGAGGCATGAGGACAACATCTCTTATTAATGCACTCCATCGCTCCTCGAAGTCTCACCAGGCTGTTGCTCTGCTTTGTGCACTGGATCTGGGTTCTTGTAAGGTATCTTCATCTTGGGGTGCCTTGTTTTTTGGCTTCTGAATTTATTCCTTTGTACGAAGTATAAACTTTGTCTTGGAAAGATGAACTTGGTCTCTTTGGCTTTTGCATCCTACTTCCAAAACTGGAGTTTCCAGATGTCTTTTTCCAGCAGCTTTCCTCAAGTATGGCACAGATGGTGTGTTTCGATTTGACCTTTTCTAGGCAGATTATGGCAAAACAATTGGAGCAAATAAAAGGAACTTTGGTGAGGGACTTCTAAATCATCTTCTCTACTTTAAACAACAAAAACAGAATTAAACCCATGTGTACGTATATCTTTTTCTGCATTTTCTCACCATGATTTAGTCTATCAGGTCTGCTTGAGTCCCTCTGGAGGATTCTTTCTTCTGGATCTCATTCTTGCTCTTGTAGGTTTGACTTACCCCTTCCCGGTGCTAACACCACAAGCACTGTAGGGCTTTGTTATTCCTGCCATTTCTTCACCCCCTCACTTCTCTGTTGCTGATAAACTGGAGAGAAGAGAGCACAGAATGGCCGAATTTCAGCTGCTGTGGGGACTGGGGCTTAAGGAGCCTCTTCCCTCCTGCTTCTGCCCATCAGTACCAATATTCACCAAAAAGAGCACCCAGTATCTGCTGTTGAGATTGAAGATGCTGCAACAAAAAGCTTTTGAGTCAGGACAGGATATTTGAGAGAAACAGCAGTTCGGGGTTTGGGGCAGCTAGGTCATTTAGAGGAGATATCACCTTAAAAAGAGCCCTTAGAGGTGCTATGGCCACAATACCACCGCTGCTCTAACCATCCCTTTTAATTAATCCCTTGGAAAGAAGGTGTTTAATCAGCTGGATTTCCTCTGGGTTTCTGTCCTGCTGCTGTTCTGCTATGATGAGTTGCTTTGTGCTCTGTGACAAAGAATTACTTGGAGGTTAAAGGTGGCGCCGAGTTCATTTCCCGAATGGGCAAGGCTGTCCCCCACCCCCTCAGCCTCATTTCTCAATTAATCTCCTCATAAATCCTCATTGCATTTTGGAAATGGAGATGATTAAGCAGGGCTGTAGCCAGAATAGGGGGATATTCCGGCATGTTTTAAGTCACAGCGTGCATACAAATATTTAATTCATGCAAATATTAAAGATGCCCACCTGTTACATCTCTTACTGTTCCAATTTCCTCCATGGAGGAGGAGGAGGAAGGGAAGAAGTGTCTACAGCAGCGTACCTGAGAGCTGCATCCTGCACGGATCTGAGCAGTGCTCACACTGAGCTTTGTGCTCTCGGTTCTTGTTGATTTTTGTGGCAATGGAGAGTGCTGAGCAAATTACACCATTCAGGCTCTAGGACTCTAATCTCTTTTTAAACAAGGAGCCTGTGTAAAGCAATTTAATGTCTAAACAGAGGAGTGAGTGCCTATCAGCACCTAACAAAGACTTAAACAAAAGAGGAAAGCGCAGTGCTGTTAAAAGCTCCAGAAACACAGGACAGGGAATTGGGACCTTGCCAAGGCCAGAACTATTTGTTTTGTGTTTGTCGCTTACCTCACACGTTCCCATTTTAAGACACTTTAGGAGTAAAATAAAAGGCAATCTAACGGTGATATTCATGTAACTGATCATTGTGGCATTCTGGCAAAGGTTGAAAAGGTCATGGGTGTTTTTGTGAGCCATCTTGTAGGGCTAAATTTGAGACATCCTCTGTAGAGACCTATCTTTCATCTATGTGTGCCCCCTTCAAAATCAGACTTCTTCCATGGAAGATAAACAGTCCAGACCTCTGAGAAGTTACTGGTTAAGCTAGGAAATCCTAACCATATCATCTCCTTATTCCCTACTTTGTGACTTCCACTGGGTTGTTTTTTGTCTGCTTTGAAGAAAAAATAATAAAAAGCAATGTTTTACTGAGTCTTCTGTCTGATTAACTCAATGTGGCTTTTAATCACAAGTCAATCAAACTTAATGATGGCTTCTCTCATTGCATCGCTAGAGAAACTGGGTTGCAGACGTTTCCTATGGCTACCATATGTTTTCGGTGGAGCTGGGAATAAACTCCGGTGTCCTAAATACTTCTCTTCTCTACAGCTATCGCACAAAATCAGCTTAAGTGTTATTTGCTTTGGACTTTTAGCGCTGGCACAATGAGTGAATGCAGCATTCACGGAGTTTACCACAATGAGACAAACAGCGTTGGAACGAAAGGCCATCAAATGACATTTTCCTACTGTATGTTGCTCACAGGACACTGACATTTGCAGCTCCTGGCAAGGGGAAGAAAACTCGAGGACTTGAATGGTGTCTATACAGAAGTTTTTCAAACCTTATCTCTTAACAAAAGCTTTCATTATTGGAAATTCAAGTTCCAGATATTTATCTTTGATTCTAAACAGCAAACTAGCTTAAACCTGTCAGGTGGCCTCAGCAGTGCAGACATTTGGTAATGTCAGCGCTGAGAGTGGGAGTGATTTCCGAAACCTTCGCTGACCTTTGCGTATACACTGTTGTTTTACAGACTCTTAAGGTCATCAACCAGTCTGAGAAAACAGTTTATAGATTTCAGCCCTGAATGTCAGACACTCTTTGACTTAACACATCTCAGTTATATGAATTGGGGGTGATAGAGAAGATAGGTTTGCAATAAAAGGATATTTTTGGAGTTTCTGCAGTCGAAGGGTGAGATGTATAGAAGTGCGACTGTTGAAAATTGGAGCTTGTAGGCTGTCATTAAAACATGGGAAATGCGTTTCTAATATGCAGTTCTCTGCAAGTTTTCCTTGCGTTTCCAAATTAGACTTTAAAGATTCTCGTTTCTGTTTGTGAAAAGGCTGCACATCGCAAGGCAGCTCTTGGCGGTTTACACACATGTGCCTGTCACGTCAGTAATCCTGAGGAAAATGGAACAACCTGACAGATGTTGGATAATGCTTTAGAATGCAGAGGTCTAATCCTGGTTTCTAAAAAATACTAAAACAAGGAGTTTTACATGTAGTTAATGACATTACTCTAGATGGTCTGCATATCTTTCCAAACATTCAACTCGTCAGTTTTAAGTCTGAGTAAGTTCTTGGCCTCTGTGCTGTATCATCTACTGTACCTCATTAGCTGTATCATCTAATTGTGCACTGCACGAAATATTTTTTAATTAACTTTGAATTCCCATCATTTAGTTTCAATGACCATCCCTTTGGTTTTGTGTTTTAAAGAAGTGGTATGTACTCCCATATATGTGAATGGGCCTATACCATCCCAGATTAATCAACAAAATACTGCAATTATAAACTTAGCCTTGGGCTCCAGGTCTCAGTTTAATGAAACCTGGATTCTAAAAAGAACTGAGAAAACAACTTTGTTAGCAATCATTTATTTGACAAAGTTGTTCTTGTTGTTGCTCACTGAATATTTGAGAAGAGGCTGCAATTTCCCTCAGATGTTTGCTATATGGATTTCTTTGGCAGATTGGTTTCTGCAGTTTATTTTTAACTTTGAATTGTTCTCAAGCATTAAACATAAGCATTTGACACTTGTCATTGCCTATGTGTAATTAAAGTCTGTCCTCTCACTGGATGAGAAAGCGTATCTGATGCGCAAGCATGAGAAATGGAAAACCTGGCTTCTGCAATTACCCTGTCGAAAAAACTTTTTTCTGAATGGTCATAGAGTAGAGATTTGAAGCCAGAAAGGAGCATGAGGCTTCAGTTATCTCTGTACTTAAACAGTAACTTGTGCAGAGAAAAACGTGTCTCTCGGAGAGGAATGCAGTCTTGATGTGAAGACACGGACAAGCCATCGTTCCCTTTGTTGCAACGGTTCATCAGCCTCACAGTTAAAAACACGTTCTGTATTCTGAATTTGAGCTTGATTAGTTTTAAGTTCCACTCAGCCTTTCTAACAGCAAAATTTCCCTTTCTTGCCCTTAAGAAAAGGGAACTTGGAGAGGATGAGAGTACAACTAAGACTGCTCAGAGGTCTGGGTGAACGTGTTTGCACAGTTCTAGTTCACAGCAGAATACTTGCTACAAAGTTTTTGTATGTTCTGAAGTGAATAAATGTGGTGCCAGTATAGAAAACTAAGGGAAAAAGAACCAGAAAACACAGCTGTTGACATTTTGTGGTGAAGGAAACATCTGTGCTGATTTAAATGCATCTCTTCGGTTCTTTCCCT